>NC_139629.1:51396458-51583958 GCF_964638095.1 Poromitra crassiceps | reverse complement strand
TAAAAGAAAGGGTCATTTACAACTGAATAGTTGGAAATTATCCTAATGCACTTATGCACAGGGAAGAAAGAAGTTCATAGCTGTGTGTGTGTGTGTGTGTGGGGGGGGTCACTGTGTGTGTGTGTGTGTGTGTGTGTGTGTGTGTGTGTGTGTGTGTGTGTGTGTGTGTGTGTGTGTGTGTGTGTGTGTGTGTGTGTGGGTGTGTGTGTGGGTGGGTGTGTGTGTGTGTGTGTGTGTGGTGGGGGGGGGGGGGTTCAGGAATTCAGTTTCACATGTCACCTGGACTTGAACTAGGCCCATAGCTTTCTGTAACAAAAGATGTGAATGAAAGTGGGTAACCAGGGCTTGAAATGAACACCAGCCAAGCCGCCAAATGCAGGAGTAAAAAGTGACTAGGCGTGTGTACTTTTCCCATCTGTGTCATCTAGTTTATTTCAAGAACAAACATTTTGGCTAGTGGAAATTTGGACTGGCTAATAACTTTAAAATCTACAGTAGTAGCCATATTGGCTGGTGATCAAAACAGTTAATTTCAAGCCCTGTGTCCGTAACCCATTACTGTCTAACTTTATGCTATGGAACGAAGCTGACAGGTACCACTGGTGTTCCCCCTCCCATCTCATGATACATACTATACATTCCTACGGAGGCCAGGTGCTGAAAGGAAAGAAAAATCCTTGACAGGTCTCAACAAAAGTCATAGTAAAGCAGGTTAACTAGACACGGGGTGGAACGTCATAGTGTAGTAAAGCAGGTTAACTAGACACAGGGTGGAACGTCATAGTGTAGTAAAGCAGGTTAACTAGACACGGGGGTGGAACGTCATAGTGTAGTAAAGCAGGTTAACTAGACACAGGGTGGAACGTCATAGTGTAGTAAAGCAGGTTAACTAGACACAGGGTGGAACGTCATAGTGTAGTAAAGCAGGTTAACTAGACACGGGGTGGAACGTCATAGTGTAGTAAAGCAGGTTAACTAGACACAGGGTGGAACGTCATAGTGTAGTAAAGCAGGTTAACTAGACACGGGGTGGAACGTCATAGTGTAGTAAAGCAGGTTAACTAGACACGGGGTGGAACGTCATAGTGTAGTAAAGCAGGTTAACTAGACACAGGGTGGAACGTCATAGTGTAGTAAAGCAGGTTAACTAGACACGGGGGTGGAACGTCATAGTGTAGTAAAGCAGGTTAACTAGACACGGGGGTGGAACGTCATAGTGTAGTAAAGCAGGTTAACTAGACACGGGGGTGGAACGTCATAGTGTAGTAAAGCAGGTTGACTAGACACGGGGTGGAACGTCATAGTGTAGTAAAGCAGGTTAACTAGACACGGAGTGGAACGTCATAGTGTAGTAAAGCAGGTTGACTAGACACGGGGTGGAACGTCATAGTGTAGTAAAGCAGGTTAACTAGACACGGGGTGGAACGTCATAGTGTAGTAAAGCAGGTTAACTAGACATGGGGTGGAACGTCATAGTGTAGTAAAGCAGGTTAACTAGACATGGGGGTGGAACGTCATAGTGTAGTAAAGCAGGTTAACTAGACATGGGGTGGAACGTCATAGTGTAGTAAAGCAGGTTAACTAGACATGGGGGTGGAACGTCATAGTGTAGTAAAGCAGGTTAACTAGACACGGGGTGGAACGTCATAGTGTAGTAAAGCAGGTTAACTAGACACAGGGTGGAACGTCATAGTGTAGTAAAGCAGGTTAACTAGACACGGAGTGGAACGTCATAGTGTAGTAAAGCAGGTTAACTAGACATGGGGGTGGAACGTCATAGTGTAGTAAAGCAGGTTAACTAGACACGGGGTGGAACGTCATAGTGTAGTAAAGCAGGTTAACTAGACACAGGGTGGAACGTCATAGTGTAGTAAAGCAGGTTAACTAGACACGGGGTGGAACGTCATAGTGTAGTAAAGCAGGTTAACTAGACACGGTGTGGAACGTCATAGTGTAGTAAAGCAGGTTAACTAGACATGGGGTGGAACGTCATAGTGTAGTAAAGCAGGTTAACTAGACACGGGGTGGAACATCATAGTGTAGTAAAGCAGGTTAACTAGACACGGGGTGGAACGTCATAGTGTAGTAAAGCAGGTTAACTAGACACGGGGGTGGAACGTCATAGTGTAGTAAAGCAGGTTAACTAGACGCGGGGTGGAACGTCATAGTGTAGTAAAGCAGGTTAACTAGACATGGGGTGGAACGTCATAGTGTAGTAAAGCAGGTTAACTAGACACGGGGTGGAACGTCATAGTGTAGTAAAGCAGGTTAACTAGACACGGGGTGGAACGTCATAGTGTAGTAAAGTAGGTTAACTAGACGCGGGGTGGAACGTCATAGTGTAGTAAAGCAGGTTAACTAGACATGGGGGTGGAACGTCATAGTGCAGTAAAGCAGGTTAACTAGACATGGGGGTGGAACGTCATCGTGTAGTAAAGCAGGTTAACTAGACACGGGGTGGAACGTCATAGTGTAGTAAAGCAGGTTAACTAGACACGGGGTGGAACGTCATAGTGTAGTAAAGCAGGTTAACTAGACACGGGGGTGGAACGTCATAGTGTAGTAAAGCAGGTTAACTAGACACAGGGTGGAACGTCATAGTGTAGTAAAGCAGGTTAACTAGACATGGGGTGGAACGTCATAGTGTAGTGAAGCAGGTTAACTAGACACGGGGTGGAACGTCATAGTGTAGTAAAGCAGGTTAACTAGACATGGGGTGGAATGTCATAGTGTAGTAAAGCAGGTTAACTAGACACGGGGTGGAACGTCATAGTGTAGTAAAGCAGGTTAACTAGACACAGGGTGGAACGTCATAGTGTAGTAAAGCAGGTTAACTAGACACAGGGTGGAACGTCATAGTGTAGTAAAGCAGGTTAACTAGACATGGGGTGGAATGTCATAGTGTAGTAAAGCAGGTTAACTAGACACGGGGTGGAACGTCATAGTGTAGTAAAGCAGGTTAACTAGACACAGGGTGGAACGTCATAGTGTAGTAAAGCAGGTTAACTAGACACAGGGTGGAACATCATAGTGTAGTAAAGCAGGTTAACTAGACACAGGGTGGAACGTCATAGTGTAGTAAAGCAGGTTAACTAGACACGGGGTGGAACGTCATAGTGTAGTAAAGCAGGTTAACTAGACACAGGGTGGAACATCATAGTGTAGTAAAGCAGGTTAACTAGACATGGGGTGGAACGTCATAGTGTAGTAAAGCAGGTTAACTAGACACGGGGTGGAACGTCATAGTGTAGTAAAGCAGGTTAACTAGACACAGGGTGGAACGTCATAGTGTAGTAAAGCAGGTTAACTAGACACGGGGTGGAACGTCATAGTGTAGTAAAGCAGGTTAACTAGACACGGGGTGGAACGTCATAGTGTATTAAAGCAGGTTAACTAGACACGGGGTGGAACGTCATAGTGTAGTAAAGCAGGTTAACTAGACACGGGGTGGAACGTCATAGTGTAGTAAAGCAGGTTAACTAGACACGGGGGTGGAACGTCATAGTGTAGTAAAGCAGGTTAACTAGACACAGGGTGGAACGTCATAGTGTAGTAAAGCAGGTTAACTAGACACGGGGTGGAACGTCATAGTGTAGTAAAGCAGGTTAACTAGACACGGGGTGGAACGTCATAGTGTAGTAAAGCAGGTTAAGTCAAGTCAAGTCAAGTTTATTTATATAGCCCTAATTCACAAGCATGTCTCAGAGGGCTTCACAGAAAGTATGTCTAGCTAATTCTAGCTGACACAACAGTAACAAGAATATACAGAATAAAGATAACATTTGAACAATAGATAATATAGAAAATATAGGAATGAGGGGAGAGCAGAGGAGAGAGCAGGAGAAGGGAGAAGAGCAGGGGGAATGTGAGAGAGTGATGGGGTGGGGAGGGAATGGGAGATGCTGGAGGGTATAGGAGGTGGGGAAGGAGCAAGAGGAGAGAGCAGGAGAGGGGAAGGGAGGGGAGGTGTGGGGGAGAAGAGAGCAGGGGGAGGGAGGAGGTGGGGAGAGAATGAGCAATATAGACGGAGGAGAGGGGGGAGGTGGGGAGAAAATAGGAAATGTGGAGGAGGAGAGAACAGAGAAGGAGAGATGAGGGTGCAGGGGAGGGAGAGCCAGGGTAGAGAAGCAGGGGGAGTGTGAGGGAGGGAGGAGGCGGGGAGAAAACGGGAAACGCGGAGGAGGAGGGAACAGAGAAGGAGAGACGCAGGGGGAAATGCGGAGGAGGAGAGAACAGAGAAGGAGAGGTGGGAGGGTGCAGGGGAGGGAGTGCAGGGGGAATGTGAGAGAGGGGAGAGGACAGAGAGGAGGAGAGAACAGAGAAGGAGAGGTGGGAGGGTGCAGGGGAGGGAGAGCAGGGGGAACGCGAGAGGAGGAGGCGGGGGAGGGAACAGACCTCTATGCTCCCTCCTCCCCCACATCCCCCCCCCCCCCCCCCCAGAGAGGACAGAGAGGAGGAGAGAACAGAGAAGGAGAGGTGGGAGGGTGCAGGGGAAGGAGTGCAGGGGGAATGTGAGAGAGGGGAGAGGACAGAGAGGAGGAGAGAACAGAGAAGGAGAGGTGGTTAACTAGACACGGGGGTGGAACGTCATAGTGTAGTAAAGCAGGTTAACTAGACACGGGGTGGAACGTCATAGTGTAGTAAAGCAGGTTAACTAGACACGGGGTGGAACGTCATAGTGTAGTAAAGCAGGTTAACTAGACACGGGGGTGGAACGTCATAGTGTAGTAAAGCAGGTTAACTAGACACAGGGTGGAACGTCATAGTGTAGTAAAGCAGGTTAACTAGACACAGGGTGGAACATCATAGTGTAGTAAAGCAGGTTAACTAGATATGGGGTGGAACGTCATAGTGTAGTAAAGCAGGTTAACTAGACACGGGGTGTAACGTCATAGTGTAGTAAAGCAGGTTAACTAGACACAGGGTGGAACGTCATAGTGTAGTAAAGCAGGTTAACTAGACACAGGGTGGAACGTTATAGTGTAGTAAAGCAGGTTAACTAGACACAGGGTGGAACATCATAGTGTAGTAAAGCAGGTTAACTAGACACGGGGTGGAACGTCATAGTGTAGTAAAGCAGGTTAACTAGACACGGGGTGGAATGTCATAGTGTAGTAAAGCAGGTTAACTAGACACAGGGTGGAACGTCATAGTGTAGTAAAGCAGGTTAACTAGACACAGGGTGGAACGTCATAGTGTAGTAAAGCAGGTTAACTAGACACGGGGGTGGAACATCATAGTGTAGTAAAGCAGGTTAACTAGACACAGGGTGGAACGTCATAGTGTAGTAAAGCAGGTTAACTAGACATGGGGTGGAACGTCATAGTGTAGTAAAGCAGGTTAACTAGACACAGGGTGGAACGTCATAGTGTAGTAAAGCAGGTTAACTAGACACAGGGTGGAACGTCATAGTGTAGTAAAGCAGGTTAACTAGACACAGGGTGGAACGTCATAGTGTAGTAAAGCAGGTTAACTAGACACAGGGTGGAACGTCATAGTGTAGTAAAGCAGGTTAACTAGACACGGGGTGGAACGTCATAGTGTAGTAAAGCAGGTTAACTAGACACAGGGTGGAACGTCATAGTGTAGTAAAGCAGGTTAACTAGACGCGGGGTGGAACGTCATAGTGTAGTAAAGCAGGTTAACTAGACACAGGGTGGAACGTCATAGTGTAGTAAAGCAGGTTAACTAGACACAGGGTGGAACGTCATAGTGTAGTAAAGCAGGTTAACTAGACACGGGGGTGGAACGTCATAGTGTAGTAAAGCAGGTTAACTAGACGCGGGGTGGGAACATCTCCAGATTACCGTTTGCAGCACAACTACTAATAAGAGCAAAGTCTGACACGATTCCTTCAGTCATTCAGTTACTGTAAGTGTCTATGTGGATGAAATGACAAGATGAATACATTTCACTCTTTCACAATTGAATTCACAGACTTCTTAGTGAAGTCCTATAATACAGTGTGATTACCTTGCGCCATAAAGCCATTAAGTATGTGGAAATATGATCTGATTATGCTTTGCTTGGCAGGAGGCTCTATTTTCACAAGACAACGTCATCAGCATCTGTGGAGCCGCATTAGATTCTTAACGTGTAACTTACCCCCAAAACACTTTTTTTCAGCTTTTAACCAATATATATACATGGCTTATATATATAGAATATATATTCTATATATATACAATATATATGGCAAGAAATCTGGTGGGGGTCAGTCCCCCTTTAAGTAGAGCTCATGCAACAAAAGCTTGTTGCTAATATGGGATATGATATAGAGTTGAGATGATATATATATATATATATATATATATATATATATATATATATATATATATATATATATATATATATATATAATATATATATATATTTATATATATATATATATATATATATATATATATATATATATATATATATATATATATAGGGCTAACTTTGGAGTGAGAGATGGTGTTTTCATACTGTGTAACATATCTTCCAGACATACTTGTAATCACATCATCATAATGTTTTCTATCTCAGTGCCTGCAATAGATTGGTCTATATGCCCTGAAGGGGGCAGATGTATCTGAGAACATGCTGATAGTCACATGAAGGATACAGGCAGGAAGACAGGCTCACCGGCCCAAAGCAGGGAGGAAAAATGGCAATTTCTCTTCTAGGCTATATCGTAGTTATTGGAGGAGTAATAGGAATCTGGCTCCAGACTTACTTTAATTGACTCTTTACAAACTACTGGAGAAATCAATACAACATGCTCTCTCAACATGAATGGGGCATTGAATACCAAGTACAATTCACATGTGAGCAAGGTAGATAAATGCTATCTGGGAAAACAGACTTTCCATAAACAATTGTTTTTCCTGGACCGCTGCCAGCTTGTACAGAGTGATGAAGAATTCCTCGTCAAAAGACAGGATGTGAGGAAGAGGAAGAGGAAGATGTCTACAAAGTAACATCACCTACTGATGCATTTACATGTCGGCATTGAGTCAATCAAAGCATGTTGCGCCCCCCAATGGAGCAGGTTTCCATCGCTCCTTTTTTACAACACTAGCAACCTCGCACGCTATGCGCACCGATGTGTCATCGCAACATGTTGTGGATTTATGACATCACTGATGACGTCACAATGGGTAAGTAGAAAAACAGTTATGACATCACTGATGATGTCACTTATGTCTAGATTTATGACATGTATGACATCACTGATGATGTCACAATGAAAACGTCACAATGGTATGACATCACACTCATGTATTTGATGTATGACATCAAATGCCACAATTGATTTATGACATCACTGATGACGTCACAATGAAAATGTGACCCAAATCGTGACTAACAGACATCGCAAATCGCGAGTAAGTCCCCGTTCACACAGGACGCCGAAGCACGTGATGCATGAAGCCAGGCATGAAGTCAATGGGAGTTGTGGGCGGGTTCAAGGCGCGAGAGTATAGGCGCTGAGAGGAAAAGAGAAGGCTTCTTGTGTGAACGGTTAGGCGTACGTTCAGCTTGTGCTGCTTCAAGCTTCAGTTCTGCTTACGTTCGGCGTCCTGTGTGAACGAGGGCTAACAGACACCGCCCGCCCACCGAGGCCATTTTAACTATGATGATGATGATGATGATGATGATGGTGGGCAGAAATAGGAACGTGGATTTAATTAGTTTGGATTTATATGAATGAAAGGCAAATGAAGTATGCTGCTGCTTTTCCATCATAAAAGCCCTTGACAACATGCCACATACCTTCAGAGTCTTCCTCGGCGTGCTGCACGGGCTGGTAGTTGTGGAGGGTTTGGGGCTGTCTCCTGGGCTGCGCTGCCTCCTCCTCGCTCAGCCTCACCGGAGCTCTGCTGGTGGGACTGAACTGGACCGTGGGGTACGAGCTCTGCTCCTCTTTGCCGGCCAGAGGCTGCCTGTGCTCCACTGGGACCCTTTCTTGACCCTTATGGCCCTGGGAGGTGGGCCCACCACGAGACCCCGTGTGAGCACTCTGACTGTGTTTGTGATGGCCACCGTGTCTCCCACTCCCCCTATCAGCACGGCCTCTTAAGGTGTCCTCCCTGTCACTGTGACGTCTGATGGTCCTCTCACCAGCTTCAGGTTGGGGCCTGTGCTTCTCTGTGCTCCCTGTCTGTGTGCTTATATCCGCTGCTGCTGCTGATGTTGATGATGTTGATGTTTCTTTGGGAGCCCTGACAGCGGTCTGCTCCGTGTTCGGCTGGACCTCAGCCCTGCCTCTCCTATCTTGATGTTTGTCATGATGTTTCTGCTGCTTCTCTCTGGGCTCCTGCCTCTTGTCGTCATACAGGTTGAAGGAAGCGACGCTTGACTCCGGGTAGGTCGGTGGTACCGTAGTAGATTCCAGTGGTCGGGCCAGATCCCGGGGAGTGGAAGACGTGGGCTCTGCCAGGGTATAGTCATATTCCTCCGTGCCAAAGCTGGGTGGGTCCTGCTTATACAGGGGTAGAGTGTTAGAGAAGGGTTCCAAAGGGTTTGTTTGTCTGCTGTCATGCAGGTCTCTCAAAGGGTGGTTGTTCTGAGTCGTGGTGACCTTGTTGTGAACACTGCGCCTGCTGTCACAGCCGGGGATCGGAGAACACATCAAGCCTCCGCCATCATTTGGGCAGTGGCACACCTGGCACGGGTCCATCTGAAAGGAGTGTCCCGCCTCGTACTTCTTGTTGCCGTGGATACAGCCGATTCGCCCACACTGCGGACAGCCATCTTGGGGTTGTAAAACATCAATGCAGTTGGGCGGAGTTTCGGGGCAGGGAATAAAACGGCAGCTGATCTTGCCTCCTCCCTGCGGACAGGAGCACTCCGTGCTTCCGAAATCCACAAAGTAGGATTCTCCCTCTGGCACTTTGCCCTTGCGGAAGCCCGCGTGCACGCAGTCGTAGTACTGGTAACCCTCGCAGGTGCAGCCGCTCTGTGCGCAGGTGGCGCAGCAGGCGCCCCGCTCCAGAACCTCGTCGATGCAATTGTGCACAGCGGGACAGTCCACGCCTGTGCAGTCTCTTTGGCTGAGGCAGACGTCCAGGCACAGTATCATCATCATCCAACAGAGAAACGTCAGCTTTCCAATGTTCATTTTGCGTAGAAATAAAACAGCGGAGGAATTCATCATGCCAATTGTTGAAGCAACACTGTACTTGTTTTATTTAGAATTTGAGTCCAGATGAGAAGGATTTGCCGTCTTTTACCCTATGAAAGGAGAAAAGAGGTTAATGATATGTTTATAGGGCTGTCTGCCATTCAGCTTGGTAACAATCAATGTGTAATTATATTCGGATTATATTCACAGTTATCCTGAAAAACACATGTTGTCAGTTAACTGCTTGTCTGCTTTCATTTTAATCACCTGCCTAATGTAAATTTTTCCATGCCTACTCTTCTGGCACTGCAGGGTATGTATGTATGTATGCAAGCCATGCTTTACATTTGTGCACATGGAAATTTGGCCCAAGGTAAACTGGATAGAGAGATTGGGCTCTATTCTCCCACAGGCCATCGGCGCTATTACGGGCCTTAACCGCAAAAAAACGTGCCTTGCGCCTGTTTCGGCAAGATAGCAATAGGCTTTAGGCTGCCAAATGCGCTTTAGGCCGAATGGGCGTGGCGCAGTCCCAAAGTGGGCGTGTCGGCGCTAAATACCAGCCTAGTCATATCTTGGGAGCTGGCCTACATTTAGCGCTTTGCACTTTTGAAAAGCAGGCCTATTCTTTGCCTTCACTGCTTCTTCTCTGTCACCCTTCTCTCTCTCTCTCTCTGAGTTCCCAGCATGCATTGTGTTTCTTCATTTCGCTACTAAATAGCCACCAAATGAGCCAAAATAGATATAAAAGGTAGTTCTAAATTAATGTGTAATGGTAACACAGCCTGCCATTGTCAACATTTCAATATTGGACCAAATAAAACCTCGAAATGAAAACACCACCCTATGTGAAACATATATGTCCTCCTGGGCATATATATACCCCTTGTCGAGTTAACGTGATTTAGAGAAGTAACAGCGGAACGCGCTTCGGAACGCGCTTCTAATGGCATCTGCTATACTGTGATGTCCGTCCAATAACTTGGCCCTATTTCACATTTAGTTTTACAATAAAAACACATTTATGCAATGACTTGACATAATGTAGGGTATATTTATGTGCATCATCCTTCCTGCAGCAGGCGAGAGAAAATGATATCTTTCTGGACAAACTTTCACCAATCTAATAGGCTATATTTTTCTAGCTGATGCATAGAACATTATTTTCACTTTGATCTTGCTATAGTGTAGCGTATTTACATGCTTGCAGTATTGAAACTGCAGTTAGATTGGTTTGAGAAGCATAATAATATGGAATAATAGCCTATAATGCAGTCAGACAGACAGACTGGATGAAGGGAGGGGGGGGGCAGAGCGTTTGGCTTTCGTCTGGTTTTGCGGGATCACTGGAATTGGAGCTAAAAAGGCAAGCGTGCGATTCGTTTATTGCACTTATCCAATGAGCATGACGGTGCATAATTTTACGCCTAAAAGGCGTGGTTGTAATGCTTTGGGCTGCATCTAGCGCCAGCACGACGATATCAAGTGCGCCTTTCCACGCCCACTGCTTTGATCTGCGCCTGCCGCTCGGCCTAGAAACTGCGCCGATGCAACGATAGGGGCCATTATGTACAATAACCCCATAAAAATGCTTGGTTGTCGGAAAAACAATACTGAAATAACAAAACCTCCCTTCCATGACAATGCAACAGTTCCCCACACAAACAGTTTGACAAATGTGTTGTTGTGCAGGGAACTGCTTATCTGAGTTATCAGTGCATGGCATGTGTTAGTGCAGTCTCATAAAAAACATACTTTCTGCTTCTCCACAATACGGAGAGGATGTTGGGTTAGATATTGTACAGTCATTGGAGTCCACTCAGAACACGATTTACATCTGCTTAGTAGCTGGTGGAGCAGAACCTATTGCAGCAGAGCCAGCTGTAACAGGGACAGAACTAGTATCAACTAACATAAAACTAACTTTCTAACATAAAAGAAAATGTGATGTATTAAAGGAACATAACAGCATAACATGCTGTTTTAGACCAGAAATCTGGTCAAATTTATTCACTTCTCGTAACAAGAAGTGAATGAATTTGACCAGATTTCTGGAGCTTTTCTTGAACATTTGCATTGGTCTTACATTAAAAAATAAATAAAGATTATGATGAATGTGAAATATCTGTTTGGTAACAATGTTCATTTTGAAGTGTGCACTTTGTCATATACTACACAAAGGGTGGCAGCACAAACACAGGATCTGAGAGGCCTGCGAGCGCTGTGATGTGAATTGAAATCAGAGAGCAGATTGAAAACCAGGTGTTTTCTATTTCACCTTTTCCTGTGTTTATCTTCGCTGCGTTTTGCGCCAGTCGCTGTGGACATTTCATGCTAAAGACGCTGCTTCAAAGTCACAGATGAACCCAGAAGAAGCACATAACAAACTTTAGACAGACATGTCGATATTTCCTGATGAAATATTGCTCAACTATATCAGTACCCCCCACCCCCGAGCCTGTTATTGCTTTTCCCCCCAATGACATATAGATTCTCACATAACCTGCAGCAGTTATGGAAAAGGGCAAAAGACAGTCCATGTTGACATGTTATATTTTCCTCTAGACACCTTCTACACTCGTGTGTGTACCTTGGAGTATGGAGTCTCCAAGGTGGTACACATGACTCAACATGTCTACAAGTAGAGCTACAACAGCTCACAAGTCCTCATCTCTGTGTAAAGATAGCATTTTATTTTTGAGCAAAACAAAGAGTTGAGCAAACCCCCCCGGAATCCAAAGAGGATCGATGGCACCCTGTAACATCACACATTCATATTGAGAAATCTTTCTCCCGCCTGTAAAGAGCAAAACACACTGACGCATCATCTATTTAAAAACCTATTCGTCATAAAACGGAATCTTTAAGGCAACCTTTCTTACATCTGCAGCTATACCTCTCTCTCTCTCTCTCTCTCTCACTTCATCACGCAGACAAGGAGGCCGTGGGATGACAAGACGTGCACGGCAGCAGCCCCCATTTAGGGAATCAATGCTGTCTTTGTGCGCTGTGGGTACAAAATCATTTGACCAGATCTTGCACTCTTTATAACTGGCACACGGCCCACACAGGTTTGGTGCTTAAACAGTGTTGAACGCAGCCCTTAAAGCGCACAAGTGTTTTGCCTAGATAGGCTACTACTGTAACATTGCATCTGAAAGTGACAACTTAAAAAGAGAAAGCTACTTCTAACTGTAGCAAGGCGATAAGGAAATAAGATGGACCGAGCATGAGATGCATCTGGTTGTAACTTTGAAGACCTTGATAGGCTTGTGAATGAAACTATGTGGTGGGTTTGTTTGTTTTGCTCTCACTTCTGAGAATGTCCTGCAAAGCACTTCAAATAGAGATATGTGTGCTTTGTCATCGGTAGCCAGGAGTTGACCTTTATCCTTCAGCTCACTGACACACACACACACACACACACACAAACACACACACACACACACACACACACACACACACACACACACACACACACACACACACACAAACACACAAACACACACGCACACACACGCACACACATACACACACGCACCCACGCACACGATTTCCAATTCCTCAACAACAGTGTGTAGGCTACATAAGCAAATATGCTGCAATGTGTTGACCATACTTCAATGATCGTTATTTCATTTGAGAGAATAAGGCTCGCCTAATGCGTTAAGTAGGCGAGTAGTTTGTGTAATGCCAGGATCAGACTACACGATATTTTTGGTCGTTCACGATGTCACCATGTCAGACGAGACCATCATACTGCCATAAATTCGTGGCATGTCTTGGTCGGGAGACTGGCCACACTACAAGTGTATTCTCGCTTAACACCGACAGAGCATCGTATGCCCCCGTCATCACGTCGTCTGCTGTCATCAGCGAGTTCACAGGTCGTCGGGGAGGCGGACCTGTGAACGAAATCTCCCAGTATGCATTGAGGCCAATACATTGACAAGAAATAGCAACCAAATCAGCCTAAATAGGCTAAAGTGGTAGATAGAAATAATGTTTATGTTAGCACAACATGGAATTAGATAGAAATAATGTTTATGTTAGCACAACATGGAATTGTAGAACATTTCAATATTGGACAAAATAAAACATTGAAATCAAAACACAACCCTATGTGAAACATGTATGTAATCCAGGTGCTATATATATCCCTCGCAGAATTAACGTTATTTGGATGAGTGACACTGCACTGTGATGTCCGCTCCAGCCTCCAATACTTCATGTGCATGCCCACTATTTTCTTGCCAGCTGCTGCGAGAGAGAAGGAAGAGAAACGAGCATGCAGCCGACTCTGCTGAGCTCATGTTATTTGTAGTGAGCAATGCCCATTGCCCAGGCGCTTAAACGCAAATTAAAACACCCTGGCCTTTTTATCTCTTTTATTCTTTTGAGCGGAGCGGAGCGGGCGAAATCTGTATCGAGCGGGGAGGCGTTATTTCGAATCGCACATAGGTTACGCAAAAAACACCTGTGCCCGCCTACGCAGCAGTCAAGCGCCGGGATTGGCCAGGAGCAAGTCTTTTCTCTTCTTTTGACAGCTGGAATCTCCCACACCACAAATCGATTTCATCAACCAACTGAATTGCGGACATTGAAATTAATTATTAGTGTATTAACGCCAATGAAAACGTAACACAAGCTTTTAACACACAATCGATTTTTAAACATTTATTTCAAAACATATTGTAAAATTCAGGCCTTGTCAGCGAAGTGACATGTTGTTTAACCTGCAAATGAAAACTATAAGCGGGGAGCGGTCTCCCCAGGCATAGATCTATGTCCCCAGGACCTGATACCTGTCTTCCGGGGTGTCACACTAGGCGAAACCATGTCCAAAAGACTGACATGCCAGTCTTTTCGTCAGGGCGTCGTGAGGCGTCCTAGACGTCCCGACTGGTCCCGACGCTGGTCTTTGATTATGTCACACTACAAGAGGTGAAGACGGCCGATCGTCGTCCCCGACGGTCATATTCGGGCCCGACGCTGAAAATCTGTCGCGCACGACCAAATCGGTCTAATATCGGGCTGAATTCGTGTAGTCTGAACCAGGCATAAAGTGCACAGCATCATTCATGTTAGGCTATTTTAAAACGTAGCCTATTTAGAGGTGATCAAACGATTATCTCGCGATGCTTTACACAGGAATTTAGAAGTGACGGTTCAAAATTTGAACTTCATGATCGTGTATCATTAAAAACAAAAACAAAACAAAAAAGCGACAGTGTGTCAGGCAGCCATTCATGTTAATTCCAAACATGTAGCCTAAATAATCAGTTCATTGAGAAGGTGTCACAGTGTAACTGGGAACAACACAGTCAATTCCCTCTCGTGGAAATTATCATAAAGAACATGTGACAGTAGAGTAGCCTAGAACCTGATCTCAACAGTGTATTTAATTGTTTTGTCCTTATTGGCTATGCCCGTGGAATATCCCATATGACCATCAGGGGGGAAACCACCATTGATGATATCAATGTTGTCAAATCAAGCATGCATTGACTTGATGAGTGGGAAATACGTCACAGTGTGAATGTTTTAACAGCTAGAGTATTCTTATAAAAAGCACTTACCGTGTGTCGCTGATCATGCGTGCTGGTGTTCTGAATCTGAAGGAAAGTTGAGCGCAAAGTTTGTGCGCTGAGTCCGACTGGGAGGCTGGGAGCGCCCCGCTCCCCTTTTGGAGGGCGGGACAAACTTGTCAGTGGAAGTAAGTAAGTGTTCCCAAGTAATGTCGACGGTGGGGAATGATTTGTTTATCTGCATTATGATCACCCCCAAATACAGGAAGGAATTAGCAATGCACTTCACTGGAAAAGTGTGTCTGGCCAGGAGGACAGCCATGATGATGGTGTCCCCCTTCCAAAGAACTCGTGAGTCATTTCACTAAAGTGCTGCCTGCCAAAGAAGCATTCACCTTGCTGCAATGTGCTGTTTTTCAACACGTTTCTCGTAGGCTGTTTTTATTTCAGTTTCATTTCCAAGAAGGGGCTGTAACGTTAAATACTGTTGATCTCTTTCCACCTACAGTAACCTACTAGGCTGCCAAGAATCTCTTGATGTGTTTCCATAGTGAAGTCACATGATGCCTGCCTGCCCTGATCCCTGTGAATCAAACATCATCTGGATAGGCTAATTGTATTTCAGTTGGGCCAGTTTGGCTCTGACTGAGATTCTATCAAGCACATGATCTATCCATACAAAGTGTGTCTGTTTAGGACTTCAATCAGGTTTGTCTAACCTAATTTTAGCTTAATCTGTTGGAGGTTTCATATATATATATATATATATATATATATATATATATATATATATATATATATATATATATATATATATATATATATATATATATATATATATATAAAATACTCTTACCTCTGCAAAATTCCCTGTGATCCTTAGGGTCACTGGGCCACCAGTGAGAATAATGAAGAGAAAAGCTGCCTCAGTGCATGCATGGTTTGATCAGACAGGCAGAGGGGGCAGTGGGGGGGCAGTGGGGGGCAGTGGGGGGGTAGTGGGGGGCATCAGCCACTTTGTTTCAGTTGTCGCCCCCTTGACTAATCAATAACAGGGATGAGTCACTGGCCCCATTATGACTTCTCTCTTCTCATTCATATGAATATGCATGCAGCTGCAGAGAGGGGGGGGGGGGTGTGTGGAGACCCCAAATTCCAAATTCTCCTTCATTTCATCCTTAAATAGGTCTCTCTCGCTTCTGAAACTCAAATTCAAGTTTCAGCTCAGAAATGATTCTCCACTTTATAAACTGCTGTGTGGTGTAAGAGCCAAAAAGCACACGAGGCCCCATATGCACATAAGGTTCTCTCTGTCGTCGTTGATGATGACAGCGTCAGTTATCCTCTAAGCATGTCCACATCCACTGTTACGACCGTATAGAGTTGAGTGTGGTCTCACTGTGCCTGCCTGCCTGCCTGCCTGGCCGTCAGGCTGTCTTCTCTGTTACACACAAGCTAAATGGCCCTGGAGCTGGCTAAATCCCCAGGGAGGCTGTTGTCACTTTGCAGTGGAAGCGAACACCGCTGAGCAACACCCATAACCTGCTGACCCTCAGAATGGTAGGCATGTAGAAACACAGTGGAAGGAAATTCAATTTGACATCAGCCTCTCCTCCGCACAGGTTGTACACTTGATACAGATGACATAACACGCATTATCCATGATGGCCTCCTATACCACGTCTGTAACAACCAAACAGGAAAGGAAGTACCACTTGGAAAGTTATCCCTTGTGTCCTGCTTAACATGCTGCTTTCAGTCTGTCTGTAAAGAAATCAAAAGCTTCATAATCATCAGTGGTTTCAAATGGAATGGCCTGAACATTAACTCCAGTGTTAGAAGCCCTTTTTGCCTTATGGGTTAACAACCTTTGAGGCCCTGTTGACTCCTGAGAGACGTCACTGTGTTGTAAGCTGGGACCAAACGGCCCTTTCCTCCACAGTAGTTGAGTCATTGTGTTGTAAGCTGGGACCAAACGGCCCTTTCCTCCACAGTAGTTGAGTCATTGTGTTGTAAGCTGGGACCAAACGGCCCTTACCTCTGCCGGCTCTTCTGGGGCTTAGAGAACCTCGGCGCAGTAATGGCTCCCCGCGGAAGATAATGTCATCCGACACGCTCTGGTTTGGGAGAGGTAATTGCACCCCCACTCTGTTGTCATTTGTCATTCATGCATGTTTGAATGGTGACTTCTGTCCATACTAATTGACGCAACGCTTAATAATCCAGCTAATGGGCCCGGCTGGTTTGAGCTCTCCAACACTTCCCTTTTCCAGTGTTGGGCAAGTTACTTTCAAAATGTAATTATACTACATATTACTAGTTACTTTCATTTGAATGTAATAAGTGACTTTACAATATTACTGTCTGTGTAGAGTAACTTGTTACTTATTACACTACTTTTGCATTACTTTCACCAAAACAACAGCAGTAGCAGAATGACATCGCCGCCCCGTCGAGCCATCCCGGACAATCATTTCATCCGTCTTGAAGTCAGTGTAAACCATCCAAAATTCTAAATGTTCTCCTTTTCCTTTGTTATTGTCATCTATAGTGGTTATTTGCATAAAAACAAACAATTTGATTAGGAAATGATTCTATCTTTATTTAAATGTGCTTTCATTTAAAAAATGTAACTCAATTTGTAGCTTGTGTTAGGCTACTGGACAAAGTAACTGGTATAATATTACTGAAATCCTATTTGTAATAAGTTATATTACTGAGTTACTGCTCAAAGTAATATATTACATGTACTATGTTACTTATGTAATGAGTTACCCCCCAACACTGCCCCTTTCACACTGAGGACGTAGAGAAAAGCTGATTCCAAAATGTTTATTATTTGTTCTCTGAGCAAAGAGTGAAGTCATTCTTGCCTGAGTTGGTTTGGCCACATCAGAGCCTTATTCTGCAGGGTGGAACTGATGCCAGTGACAGTGACATCACTGAGTGCAGCAGGTGTTAATGTTATCTGTCCATTGTGTTACACATTGTCCTGATCTCCCCTCTTTGTTTAAACAGGTGGATAGATACTCCCACACTGTTATGAGCTGCTCTCTCTGCCTGGGTGAACCCAGCCTTCAACGTGACATCGCAGACTATGCCTGTAACGTAGGTTTGTCTTCGTGACTGATAGTATCTCACGTGGAGGCTGGGTTTACCCAGGCTAAAGCTCTCTAAGGTCACAAGAGGAGTTTGTAAGGTGGTGTATTATTGCCACATATCCTATGATCCTGTCATTATCTCTTTATTATTTTATTACTAATCCCACGGGGGACTAGTTTAAGTGTGTGGTGCAG
Source organism: Poromitra crassiceps (assembly GCF_964638095.1). Classification (NCBI taxonomy): domain Eukaryota; kingdom Metazoa; phylum Chordata; class Actinopteri; order Beryciformes; family Melamphaidae; genus Poromitra; species Poromitra crassiceps. The sequence goes on along the minus strand of NC_139629.1, from coordinate 51,566,025 downwards.
AGAATGTGAGAATTATCCTCATACACCGATCTCCTTACACCACTTTACCTTTGGGATGTATCAGCAAGATGCCCAGCATAAAGTACAGGCAAAAGACATGTAGCATATACTATTATGATCAATGTGAATCTTGAAGATTAATTTCACACGTACCAGAGATTTTCATCCGCCATTTATTTTCCCATAGACATTTCATAAAATGCGTATAAAAATAGTTTTACTTGTTCAAACCAAACGGTTCAGATATATTTAGAAACAGGAGAGATCGCATAACATTTCACTCGGACCAAACGTTAAAAGAAATGCGGGTTTAAAGAAAATATTTTTCCGATGTTGTTTTTTTTAGTTTTGGTCTGAGTGAAATGTTCTATGGTCTCTCCTGATTCTAAATATAGCTGAACCGTTTGGTTTGACCAAGTAAAACTGTTTTTATAAGCATTTTACGAAATGTCTATGGGAAAATAAATTGCGGAAGAAAATCTCTGGTACAGTGTTGAAGCAGGAAGTGACGTTCACTTTGCCTCTCTATACCTTCCCAACATGAACATGGGTTTCTGGCAGACCCAAATGTGTTTTCTATCACTGAGTGCAGTAGGACTGCAGGTCAAGGATGAAGTGAAGAGAGGAAGTCTTTAATGCAGGCCAGTAAAGACAGGGCACTGTGACTCTGCAGGGGGCGCTACACCAGGGGAAATTAAGACTAAACGTAATGAAAGTGACTCCCCACCTGTGTCTTGTAAAGAGTTTCCAGGCTCCACTTAATGGCATGTCTACCGAGCGGTTCAATCTTTGAACCCACGGTGATGCAGCTCACTTGGGTTCAGCAACACAATTACAAAATGTCGATTTCTTTCTCTAATTTTATATTAAATATTTAACTCCTCAAATAGCTACAGGGATTTGGATAAAAACAGTGAAAGTGTTGGGAAGTACCGGTAATTAAATGAATCTAATGCCAAAAACGAGTCTAAAAGAGGCTATTATTGAGATTATGCCACTTAATTGTGAATTTCATCAATTCAAATGAGGAATAAATCTCCAGAGATTTCTGAATAGAGAACAGTTAGAATACATTAAACGCAGGGCACATGGAAGCATTTTACTAAGCTTATGCCTCTATTGTCCATGGTCACGAATGCAGAGAGCTGCAAATGCGAACCTACTCAACCCTATCCACCTCTAATGCCTGCACCATGGAAATGGCAAGGGAATTTAAAGCATGGAGTTAAGATTGTGCAAGGGGATTTATAATAGAGAGCCAAAGTGGACGTCACTTCCTGCTTCAGCACTGTACCAGAGATTTTCATCCGCCATTTATTTTCCCATAGACATTTTGTAAAATGCTTATAGAAATAGTTTTACTTGGTCAAACCAAACGGTTCAGCTATATTTAGAATCGGGAGAGACCATAGAACATGTCACTCGGACTAAAACCTAAAAAAACAACATACATTTTATTTTTATTTTTATCCGCATTTTCTTTACGTTTTGGTCTGAGTGAAATGTTATGTGGTCTCTCCTGTTTCTAAATATATCTGAACCATTTGATTTGAACAAGTAAAACAATTTTGTATAAGCATTTTACGAAATGTCTATGGGAAAATAAACGGCGGATGAAAATCTCTGGTACAGTGCTGAAGCAGGAAATGACGTTCACTTTGGCTCTCTATAACACAGTTCTGCATAAACCTGCATTTTCTCCCTGTTTGACTATCTAGGCCTAGGGCAAGTTAAACTGCCAGTTACAAAAGGTCATTAAAATGAGTTTATATTTAAGGAAAGTTTTTTTTTATTGATGATAATTTGTAATGACGCAAACAAGAAGTAAGCATAATATATAGCTATCACTGCATCGTGGTAATCCTTTCAGTCCTAACAGTCCTGTCTTATTTGACTTTTCTTGGAACACACCAGATAAGCTCCCCGAGGCAAAATGACTGATTTGACTGGATTGTAACACCTTTTATTAAGCCTACCTACAGCAGTTTTTACTGCGCCTCACGCCTAGGGGACCTTAAAGCTGTGTACTGCCCCAAACTATTTGAAGCGGTGACCCTTCCAAAGCCTATTACATTTCTGGTGAATGCTGAGGCACGACCTGAGGAAATTGCTTTTAAGCAAGCACTATCTGCAGCCACTTGTTTTGGACGTACCTGACCAAGCATGAGGTCCAAGAAAGGTTCTGTTCTTCACACCAGGAAGGATGCGAGTGCTGATGCATGCCAGATGAGGAGGCAGCATACAGAAGTGCACGGCAGCTATTACACTATTGGAAGAGTGTGCAGTGTGCACTGTACACATGTTGGGGCACAGCCTAATGGGCAGCCATTTTGTGAGTCATGCTAGGTGAAATGTTCTGATACTTTCAGGTGTGATAGCCTACATTTTTGCTGCATCCAACATGAAGGTGGGTGGCCTGAAGTGAGCTTGTGCCATTTTTTTGCAAAATCTGCTCTGCATATTTCTCTGCACATTGCAATGTGTGATTGAAGCCCTCTTAGAAACCAGTCTAAACAAACAATGGCACAAGGTCAAGCAATTGAAAGTGGGGGGAATAAGTTTCCAACCTTTTCCAATTGGAGAACTTCCTCTTCCTTGGCTGTAGTTCATGGCTGCTGAGCTCTGAACATTGTCAGACTTGGACTGAGGAAATCACAGAAAGATCTCTCCAAAGCACAGAAATGACTGTGTTACTGACGAGCACTTTGCCTTTTGAATGAGTTCAGTCTGGTCCTGCACTCTTTTATAATGTCTAGACTGGAGGGTCAGCCCGTGTGGGAGCTGCTAAAAGAGACAGAGCGTGACATTCAGGTAGTGTTTTCCTATTGCTCAGACATGACATCATTCATTCTGGACAGCGTTTTGACGTAAACTGCCCATGATGTACGAGTGAGGGTGAATCTGATGTTAGGACTGAAGCCCACACAAAGCTGCCATGTCAAAACAAGTGACAGTTACACAGTGCAGTGAAGTGTCATGGCTGCACTGAACTGAGGCAAGAGGCAACACAAATGGGAACAACAGTTCTAGTGTGAAAGATCATATATATTTCATATTCATATTTTCATGTAGCATTGTACCCGGGTTAAATAGGCACAAAGCAATACAATTGTGCCTTTTCCTTGGTCAGAAATGATGGTGGTGTCAAGGTGGTTTCCAGGACTTTCCAGGTAGTTCCAGGACTTTACAAGCTGCCCCTGACCTCTCCTCCCAGATCATAACCCGCCACCACCATGCACATTTTCAGCCCAATCCGACCTGGGGGTGTGGGCGTGCATAAAGAATACACACAGAGACAGACACGCACACAGCAGATCTGATTGAATGAATTGGTGTTGATTGATGCATCGGGGCTGGACACCTGGAGGCCTAACCTGACGCTGTTTGTTGATCATGATCTGATCACGCCCAAATCCAGCTGCCTGCAGGTTCATTAAGCTCAGTCGGTCGACCTATCAGCCTGTATGAGGGATCAGCCCAGCAGCATTTTGGTAAACAAACTGCGTCACTGGGTGGCAACGGAAATGGAACCCTATGGAGCCCAAGTGGCGCGAGGCTTGCGTGTCTGACTCTAGCCGGCTAACTCTGTTTACATTTTAAAAACTGCGACAGTTCACACAACTTTAACACAACATTATACATCAAGTGTCCTTGGGAAAGATACTGAACCCCAAAATGCTCCCGATGGCTGCAGCAGCTTGCCGCCTTCTGTGTGTGTGAATGGGTGAATGTAGGCACATTGTAAAGCGCTCTATAAATGCAGTCCATTTACCATCTTGGGCTTTTGGGAAACACTGAACAACATTTTTCACCAATATCTGACATTAGGCCTATAGACCAGAATAATAATAATCGATTAATCGAGAAAATAATCAACAGATTAACCAATAATGAAAATAATCGTTAGTTGCAACCCTAGTAGTTATGTTTAAATGTACCCAGGTCAATCCTCTGTCCTTGTTTGTTTTAGCTTGTGCACCCTAGTGTGTGTGTGTGTGTGTGTGTGTGTGTGTGTGTGTATGTGTGTGTGTGTGTGTGCGTGTGTGTGTGTGTGTGTGTGTGTGTGAGAGAGAGAGAGAAAGAGAGAGAGAGAGAGAGAGAGAGAGAGAGAGAGAGAGAGAGAGAGAGAGAGCAATGTAAACCGGAGTCAAATGTGTAGCCTACATACTTGGCCAATAAAGCTGATTCTGGTTCTGATCTGGAGCACAGCACCACTTGGTTCTGATCTGGAGCACAGCACCACTTGGTTCTGATCTGGAGCACAGCACTACTTGGTTCTGATCTGGAGCACAGCACTACTTGGTTCTGATCTGGAGCACAGCACCACTTGGTTCTGATCTGGAGCACAGCACCACTTGGTTCTGATCTGGAGCACAGCACTACTTGGTTCTGATCTGGAGCACAGCACCACTTGCAGTGAATGATGGGATTTCATTGCTAATGCCCTCTGACTAATACAACATGTCACCTCTGGCACAGGTGTAACTGTTAATCAAGCTGTGTATCTCTCTGTGTCCAGCAAACCAGATGTGCAAAATCCAGAACAAGCATTGCTGTAATAACATCAAAGAGTATTAGAGGATGCATCAGTAATAAAGCAGCCAATTGAACTCAGAATGTATAATTACGGTAAACGTGGGTTTAACTCACGACCACTCACCAGGAAACTAAAGTCCTCTAAAATGTCATATAAAAGCCAAAAGCTGTTTTTCATTTTGAAAGGAAACCCTCCGCTTCCACAGAATAGGTTCACTTCAGAAGGACAGAGAGAGAAGACATCCTCACAGTCACTCACAGTCACATCCTCACAGTCACTCACACTCACATCGTCACAGTCACTCACAGTCACATCCTCACAGTCACATCCTCACAGTGGCTCTCAGAAGGTTTCACGCCATTCTGATTGACCATTTCAAAATAAAAGCCCTCTAAAATCTATAAAATTGAGTATGTGGGCTCTGTCCACTGTTTCAAGTTCTATGTTCGGCCACAGCTATGCCATTTATGTGCGGTCGGGCTGAAACCTTCAGGGTGTGTAAAGGGCACCCGTGCGGGTGACCTGACGGAGCCGGATTTTTTAATTAGGTGATTGCCCTAATTAGCTAATGATGTGATGTCATCAGTGATGATGTCATCAGTGACTGTCATCTGTGATGATGGGCGAGGGCGCAACGTGCAGTGGTCATCGGTGATGTCATAAGTGCAAGTGAACCCACACAGCGATTGAGCTGCAGGGCGGGCGATGTGTATTGAAGCTGCAGGGCCAGCTCAGCGAGCTGCAGAGCAGGCGACAGCTTGCCCGCTGTGCGGGCGAGCCTATAGGCAATGAGCACGCGTAGCGTGCAAGATGCCTAGTGTCATATAAAAGCCAAAAGCTGTTTGTTTCTCCCTAATTTCAGATTCATTTTCAAAGGAAACCCTCTGCTTCCACAAAATAATTTCACTTCAGAATGACAGAGGACATCCTCACAGTGGCTCTCAGAAAGTTTCATGTCATTCTGATTCGGCATTTCAAAAATAAAAACCCTCTAAAATGTCAAAGCCAAAAGCTGTTCATTTTTACTGGCACTTTTAATAATGCCAGAAAATGATATCACACACACCAGATGAAATGTAGGGTATGACTTGTTTGCTCGTGTTGATGGTGCCATTACTTCACAGGTCAAGACACAGCCAAACATGTTGCCATGTCGCTCATTTGCAGCCATACTGCTGGTAACCTGTGTATTACGATAAGCATCAGTATTTATTAAAGGATGCTGGTAAAACTTAAATTTTTTTGCCCAGTGCCTCCTAACAGCATGTGTATGTTATTGCAAGGAGGAGTGGAGATGACAACCTGTCATAAAATGAACCTATTTCCAGTACACTACTGTCATCCACATCTGGGAAAGAATGATGTACAGATGGCTGTCAGTGACACCTAGGGGTGAAAACCGGTGCACTGCATATTCTTGGCTGTATAGCCAGCCACGCTCTAAAGATGCTGCACCATACAGTATGATTGGCAGCAAATTGTTCACAATGGCCGATCTTGTGTAGCTATTGAAAGCAATTTTAGGACTTAATATAGAACAATGAATGATTCAGTATCCCTATTTTCTGACTGTCGACTCGTGTGTCAGACAACTGCAAAATGCTCCACACACAATATTCTGCCTGTCACCTGTTTGACATGCAGAGATGTCTTATTTACCAAAGCAGGGCTGTGTTTGAATTGCTTTCAGTTACTTCCTCATTCTTTTCTCTTCTCATTAACAGCCGGAGTCCGACGACAGCTAGATCTGTCTTGTTCCCACCAGCGATGAGAGTCGATGATTAGTTGCATAAATCGTGAAGAGGCGTTGCAGCTACATTGTCCATTGCACCATGTGTGTCAATTCAGGAGGACACCATCTCACCTGACCGACCGTAGGCATGTGTGCAGAGAGACCCAAGGTGCTGCTCAAGCACCCTTTTGGCCTCTGCCTAAATAAGTGCCCTGTTTGCAAGACACGACCGTGGCCGACATGACCATCTTTCAGAGGCTGCAGCGGGCTCATTTCTAAAGTGAAGATCCTGGTATCATGTGAAACTAGAAGACCTAAGGCATACATGGGCAAAATACGGCCCGCGGGCCGGATGCGGCCCGCGGGCGCCACCTGTGTGGCCCGCGATGGAATTGCAATTTTTTTAAAATTTTTTTACACAGTGCACCTGAACGCAACATGCAAGATACCCGCTGAATAAGTGTCCAAATGTTCATGTCATTCTGGCCAATACTCCACTTCTGTTATAGCATTTCAGTCTGGATATATCTTTCAATAATCTTTATGACTAAAAGGCTACATTGAATTAGAAATTTAAATAATTAACTCATTGGTTTTTGGATTTATTTAGCTTCAAGACTGCATTTTTGTTTGTGTGACCCTCAACACAGGCTTTGATCATCCTGGGCCACTTACTGATACTTATGCTTAAATTAACCCACATATTCTGATTTATTTCAAGAAAAACATTTTGGCTAGTGGAAATTCTAATTGGCTGGTAACTTTAAAATCTAGCAGCCATATTGGCAGGTGGTCAAAAAAGTTAATTTCAAGCCCTGAGAGCAGGTGGTGACATAGGAGTGAGTGAGAAAAGGATGAAATATTGGTGGTTAAGACTGAATAATGACATCACAACTGTTAATTTAAAATGAGTTATTCCTCTAAACCTGGCTTCAAATGCACCAAATTTTTTGCGCTGGCGCCGTTCGGCCCTCAGCAAAATCTGGTAGCGAGGACATTTTTTGTGGCCCTCTCTATCATCAAAGTTACCCATCCATGGGTTACGGCATGACAATATTTGTTCGGCCCCCGGCAACAATCTGGGTTTCTCATGTGGCCCCCCATGAAAAATAATTGCCCACCCCTGACCTAAGGGCATCCATTGATACCAATCATGGATGTAAATGGCCTGCATTTATATATCGCTTTTATCCAAAGCACTTTAAATGTGCCTACATTCACCCATTCACACACCGAGGGCAGCCAGCTGCCACGCAGGGTGCTGGCAATGCCATCGGGAGCAAATTGGGGTTCAGTGTCTTGCTTGCCCAAGGACACTTCGACATGCGGACTGAAAGAGCCGGGGATCGAACCACCGACTTTCTGATTAGTGGATGACCTCTGCTCTACCTCCTGAGCCACAGCCACCCCTGGATGTGTGTGTGCCCTCCTGGGGAGGTCCGCCTCCCACTTTGACAACCTCTGTTCCAAGCCAATACAATACACTCTAAACTTTCAACATTAGATGTCTAATCAAAACACAAGGTTTATTAGAGATTTATGATGACAAAAACTTGACTTCAGTTTCCTAGCTATGTGGTACACCCCTGCCCCCCTAAAAAGGCTGGTATGAAGGGGTGGAGTGGAAGAGGTTTTAAGGCATGTTCTACGTCCAATAATATTCCTATATGGACTTATTATAGTTGGTACTCAATGTTAAGTTTATGGTATTTATTTGATCAGATATGATATATTATAATAATATTATAATATGTCCATATGGACATAATGTGTCAGTGGCTTTATTGTACTTTTCTGTTTTTTGTATCACCTAATATTCAGATATTGTTGCTATAATGTTATTATATGGAGTCAGTTTGTGTCTGTTGTGCTCGACGATTTCCATTTCCACTTTGCAATTTTCAAATTTTTCATCAAGAGCAATTTTTTTTTAATCCACAACATTCAGACATGTTAATCCCCCAAAAGAAAACATTTCCCCCCACCTCAGGCATAAAATACTTATTATTATACTATAGCCTATAGTAGGCTACTTACTTTGGTCTTTAATATTTCCGAATGTTTCCATGTCCAGAACCCAATAGACCACAGACTCCCACCTGAGATGCTAACTTGTTTTATCATAAACAATTGTGGGAGGGTGCTGTTTTTTCTATTCTATTCTATTCTATTCTATTCTATTCTATTCTGTTCTGTTCTATTCTATTCTATTCTGTTCTGTTCTGTTCTGTTCTATTCTATTCTATTCTATTCTATTCTATTCTATTCTGTTCTGTTCTATTCTATTCTATTCTATTCTGTTCTGTTCTATTCTATTCTATTCTATTCTGCTCTGTTCTATTCTATTCTGTTCTATTCTATTCTATTCTATTCTATTCTATTCTATTCTGTTCTGTTCTATTCTATTCTATTCTATTCTGTTCTGTTCTATTCTATTCTATTCTATTCTGCTCTGTTCTATTCTATTCTATTCTATTCTGTTCTGTTCTATTCTATTCTATTCTATTCTGCTCTGTTCTATTCTATTCTGTTCTGTTCTATTCTATTCTATTCTATTCTATTCTATTCTGTTCTGTTCTATTCTATTCTATTCTATTCTGCTCTGTTCTATTCTATTCTGTTCTGTTCTATTCTATTCTATTCTATTCTATTCTATTCTATTCTATTCTATTCTATTCTGACGGGGCTTCTTTAAGAAAGCGCGTCACGCCCCCTTCTTGCCCACCCTCTCAAGTGACGTACCGTACCCAGCATGCACGCGCGCGCCATGCACACTCCAATGATTGCTAATGGCGGGTATTTCTATGAAACATGCGGATTTCAGGCTATCGTTTGCTAACTGGATTAATATTACACTGAACAATTGAAATTGACAGACTTTGTGAGTTTCGGAGCAGTCGAAGATATCCAAAAGCGAAGGAGTCGTTTTGAAGAGCAGGCAGGCGACATTGGCTGCTCTCCGTCAGTGTCACAAGTGAAACTATAAGTAGGAATACAGCAGCGTGTGTTTGAATAGAGACATAACGTTAGCTAGCCGCACAGTAGCATGTTAGCCCAGTGATGTAAACACAGTACTGCTCTACCTCAGAGACATAGCTCTAGGCTACTGAACAGCTAGCTGATGGGACGGAAGCGATTAAGAGCACAGAAACTTGGCACAGCGTTGCAAAGCTAATAGGAAGTTGGCATTTGGTTTCTCCATTCATACATCTCTACCGGTTACAGTCTCATGAAGCGGAAATGGTTTCTCAGAGATTATCAGTGTTAGTAGGGCTGTTATTAATAATAGCCGTTATTCATGTAACACGTGCCTCCAAACTAAATATCCCCAAAGTGTTGCTACCTCTTGCCAGAAGTACCAGAATAAACTTCACATTGGAAGCTACTGAAGGTTGCTACAGATGGTAAGTAGAAAGTCACAGGAGGTGAGTCTGACTGTCTGTCTGTAACGTTACTAACAGGAAAGTGTGTGAGGGTCCCGTCCAGCCCCCCTGGCAGGCTCGTGTTTCAGGGCATGTCAGGCCACACACACACGGCTAGGAAGTCAGTTCAGGGCAGCTCACTTTTGCCGTCACGAAATAGAAATAGCTCTGGTGAATTTGAACAAGCTGAAAGATGGGTTGCTTCTCTTACTAAAGGTAGAAGGGAGACACGCACATCCCAGCCTAGTAGGGCAGGTGCACAACTTACAGTGATAAGTGCAGAGAAAGTTGTAAAAGGTTCGCACACTGCAAAGGGCTCCAGTTCAGTTTTTTTTTATTGCAACACCACCAGTGGGTAACGTTTCGGGCTTCTCTTACTTACATGTTAGCTGTTCTTGTGAATGCGTTCACCTGTTCGTCCAGTTTGAAATGTAAAGATGTGACTCCACCCCTCAAAGCATCAAAATGTGCACATTCTGCAGGATATTCATTCCATGTAAGTGGCCTAAATGGTAAATAGCCTGCATTTATATAGTGCTTTTATCCAAAGCGCTTTACAGTCAGTAGGTACATTGACCCATTCACACACCGATGGCGGCAGGCTACCACGCAGGGTGCCGGCACACCCACCAGGAGCAATTTGGGGTTCAGTGTCTTGCCCAAGGACACTTCGACATGCAGACTGGAGGAGCCGGGAATCGAACCACCGACCTCTTTCATCCAAAGTGATTAGTGACGACCCGCTCTACCTCCTGAGCTGCAGCTGCCCCGTGTGCGCCCCACGTGCAATCCATCTTTCAATCCTTAGTGATGAGCTTGTTATGGAGGCAAGAGAAGAACCAAGCTACTCTCAAATCTGATTCATGGCTGATTTTGTTGTGGTAACTTCTTCCAGGTCCTCCAACAGACCAGAGGTAGCGAGCGTCCAGACTGTCAATGCAGACAGCAGCAGAGGCTGCTCCCAGAGAGCTGTTCTCCAGGCTCTGTCCACCCAGCCGTCCAGACTGACCAGCATCATCCTGGCTGAAGATGTTGGTAAGAACACTCAACCTAGATACTGTAAGGGGATAGTACTGTAGGTCATAATTGCAGGAGCAGATAATAGGATATTGATTGACAGATTTAAACGTTTGCAGCAAATGTCCACTGCTAACAATTCATATTATTTGGGTATTCAGATGGGCGGAATATGTACAGAAATGTGTCTAGACATGCAAATGTGCATTGTAAGCTATTTACACTATCACATTTCAGAATGGAGCTAATGTATACAGAAATGTGTTCTAGAAGGCAGCAAGGCGACACCTCACATTTCTGTATACATTACCTTCATTTGGAAATGTGATAGTGGTGCAGATGTGCTCAGTTCCCCATATAGAGTAGCAAGCGAGAGGATAGCATTATGTATCATTGTGTTGTGCAACACATGGTTCTTTTGAACCACTTTTGTCTTATGAAATACTGTATGTCATCTGTTGCCTGTGGCTTTGTTGGCTTGCAGTTGTTGTGAGTAGTTGCCTTAGTAATTGAGAAAATCACACAATATTGGCCCCTCCAACATGCCTCTCGAAGGTCTTCCTCAAACGAGACAACGCTGCCTGTTGAGATGGATGTCAGTGGCTTTAAATGTAGCCTAGTTATTCCCCAGCTGTTTTGGGTTGAACAAAACATCAAGTCATGTAATCCATCAGTTGCGATGGCCAGACCTCCTGGCGTGAAGCGGCTTACTGAGCACGTCAGCAGACGAGGCACTGGACAGCAAACATCTGACACAATGTGAAAAGCATTTCCCCAAGAGCTGAGGATGGTGTTGATCTACTCATCTCTGTTGCCATGACTATACAGTCATATTATCATTATTATGATTATTAATTATTCTATAATGATGTCACAATATAAGTAGAGATGCACCGATCGATCGGCAAGTGACCGGAAATGGCCGATTTTCAGCTGATCGGCCGTGACCGGTGACCTGCGCCGGTCAGTCTACATAGCCGATTCTGTGTGCCGGTTGGCTCCCCCCCTTTTTCACGTGATGTGCGCGCACAACCAAAGCACCGAGACAGGCAGCCACCACACCACACACACGCCAGCAGTGTTGGGCAAGTTACTTTCAAAATGTAATATACTACATATTACTAGTTACTTTAATTTGAAAGTAATAAGTTACTTTACAATATTACTGTATGTGTAGAGTAACTCATTACTTATTACACTACTTTTGCATTACTTTCACCAAAATAACTGCAGTAGCAGAATGACATCGGCGCCCCGGAACCATCCCGAAAAAGAATGTAAACCATCTTGAAGTCAGTGTAAACCGTCCAAAATTCAAAATCTTATTCTTTTCGCTTGTTATTGTCATCTATAGTGGTTATTTGCATAAAAACACAGAGTTTGATTAGGAAATTATTTAAATATGTGCTTTGATTAAAAAATAGTAACTCAATTTGTAACTTGAGTTACTTGACAAAGTAACTGGTATAATATTACTGAAATCCTATAAGTAATAAGTTATATTACTGAATTACTGCTAAAAGTAATATATTACATGTAATATGTTACTTTTGTAATGAGTTACCCCCAACACTGCACGCCAGCATACCTTCCTCGTTGTGGAGTTTTTTCACCGTCAGTGAAGAAGACAAAGCTCGCAGTTTGTCACACATGCAAGTTGAAAATAAGCCGTGGAGACAGAGGTGCGGCCGAGTCCCGCTCGGCTGGAGTCCAGTCTGAGCGGCTCGCTTCACCTCACTGGCCCCCCTCTCTCTGCTCTCTCTCCCCGGGAAGCGGTGCTTCGCCACCGCGCACAGCCGCAGCCGGCTTGGCGAGGTGAACGTGAGCATTGTGTCCAGTATGATTCCCTGACCTGCCTTCTCCATTCCACATCACTGCTGCTGCCTCAGCCTGTCAGTCATGTTGTAACGTGGATAGAGGAGAGACTATTTGTTTCGTATTGCAAATAGAACGACGGACATAATAATAAAAATGCATCGGACTCAAGTGCGCAAGGTTTTCTGTGCGTGACGATCTTTTTTCGGATGGCAGATTAAAAAAAAACGCATACGAAATTTCGGACTGTGTGTAAACTCCGCCTGATATTCAGACTCGTTACTTTAACTCATAAACTAATTTCCCCTCTACTCAAGAGGACTGGTCTGGAGCCAGGCTATAAACTCCTTGTCCATGGAACACATTTTGATGTTCTGTTGCACCTGTTTTCTTTTGGAAAAGTAAATGCATGATAGCTGTGGGATATAGGCTACTGGATTTTATTTTATTTTTAATTCATTGTATTTGCACAAAAAAGCTCTGTCCAGTAACCTGGAACACTTTTATTTTGAGATGTGTTTGAGTGAGATGGTCCTACTTCATGCAAATGATAAGAATTGTTATATGAATCTTAATTTTCAAACAAAGTTACAAAAATGTTTGTGTAAGCTGTCAATTATTGTTCTTAGAAAGAAAATCGGAATCGGCAAGTCAGACTATTCAAAAATCGGAAATCGGGAACCGGCCAACAAAATTGCAATCGATGCACGCCTAAATATAAGAGATGGATTTCTATACTTTGTGCCTCAACCGTTGCTATTGTTCCACTGAGTCATCTATATCTATTGTTCCACTGACTCATCTATATCTATTGTTCCACTGACTCATCTATATCTATTGTTCCACTGACTCATCTATATCTATTGTTCCACTGACTCATCTATATCTATTGTTCCACTGACTCTATACTCAGCTCTGTCTTGCTGGGTGAGAACTACTGTAGTATGCACTGTCTGAGGTTTGTCCCTGCTTCCACCTACAGTTACAGGACAGGTACTGCGTTGTGATGCCATTGTGGACATCATCAATGAGATCCAGATCGTGTCCACCACCAGAGAGCTGCACCTGGAGGACTCGCCACTGGAGCTTAAGATCCATGCACTCGACTCTGAAGGTAAGGTCTGATGTACTGCTTTATGACAGGACCATCTTTTCTTCATTCCTGGCTGCTTGTGTCATTGATAATTGAATAGCTCATGAAGTCTTTATAGTCTACAGTACAGTACCCTACCCATCAATTGTTGAAATATTACTCCATTTTACCTTTCTCTCCAATGGATCCACTGTGTATTGTTTATTTGCCGCGTGAAAGACTTCTCAGAGTAATGACTGAGCCGGCCCTAGGCAGGCCTTTCTTTCCCCCTCGGGCTGCTGCTGTGAAGCTGTTTGTTCTGTCCCACCGGTTCCATTTAGAGCAGACACACTTAGTTTAATGAGCTGTAGCCACAACCTGCTTCTTCTTCTTCTTCTTCTTCAGGATGGCTCCAAGGCTTGCATTTTGTTTGTTTGTTTGTTTTGGCCTAAAAGCGCACTTTGAATTATTTTCACACGGAGCAGTAGATCCTGAAGATTGGTTTTGTTTCAGCTAAGCGCTAACTCAACTGCCAGCGGCTGTCAAACAAGTATGCTTAGCATCCGTTGTACAGTACAGGATGAGTATTGAGTGTTGACCTAAGCCCTACAACACTACATGTTGAAAGAGCTATGCAAATATTCTTTGTGCTGTAGCTAATCTTGCATAGCCATGTGTTCTGAGGTTGATTTTAAAGTTTGAGGCTAAAGAAAATGGCAAATCCTTATTTATGTTGCAGGGAACACCTTCAGCACCCTCGCAGGTCTGGTGTTTGACTGGACCTTAGTGAAAGATGCAGATGCGGTTGGATTCTCCGACTCCTACAATTCATTACGGTAGGCTTCCCTGTACATTACGGTAGGCTTCCCTGTATCAATGCATAACCCTCTGCTCAACCTCCACTCAACCCTCTACTTTGCATAACAACCTGATAGCAACCCATAAGTGGGTGTTGACCATATAATTCAACCCAGAGCCAATAATATGCTAATGTAAGGATAATAAAACTAATGATATACCAGGGCTGCTCGATTATGGCAAAAATCATAATCAGGATTATTAGTGGCCGGGCCAGCGAAGCGGCAGGGCCACTTATTGTATTTGCCTGTATTCTCCTTCTTCTCCCGGGAAGTTGGGACTTCCCATGCATGAACATAAACCAACCTTTGCACAAAGGTCCAGTCCCATGCCAAACTAAGTCGACGCGAATTTGGCACCAATAGTCCTGATGGTGGCGCTACAGCGACCGTCTAAAGTTTCAAACTTTGAAAATTCATAACAAATCAGGCATACGTGCTACGGCTTTGCAACTTTCACCGAAATGAAATAGGCTAACTAAATAGGCTAACTAAAATCTATAATATATTCAAAAGAATTGTTTTATCTCGATTATCTTGTTTTCATAATTGTGGGAAGCCAAAATTGTAATATGCGGTTAAAATTTGATGAATTGCACAGCCCTATGATATACTAGTGTTTCTTAGTCAAGAATCACTAGTATCTTTCCAAAGTAGCGTCATCTTTTTTCTACCTTCCAAGTTCCCTCTACCTCTGTAGGGATCTGTGTGATTACCGTAATCACTCTAGACTAGAGGTCAGTTGCAACAGGGTCGTACTAAGTCGAGTGTCTAATGCGTTTTCTAATCTTTTTCTCTTTCCAAGGGTACTTAAGTTCTCTGAGTCCACATACACGCCTCCTGGGTACATATCTGAGATGGAGCGTGTTGGGAAACAGGGAGACATTATTTTGGTGTCGGGACTGAAAACGGGACATGCTAAGTTAAAGGCACAACTACAAGAGTCACTGTACAAGGTGAGGAGATCTGCAGCACTTTTAGTCACATCATTTGTTGGCTGTGGGACACCAGCACTTTGTTCCACTGTATTGTTAGGAATCATAGGTTGTCGCGGTCTATTTTTAAACACAAGAAAATCATAATGGGATAATCTCCTATGATGTGGAGGTCTATAAATAGCAGGAGCTTGCACAATAGTAATGGCTTCTCTTCTTCCTCATCTGTGATTATTTTTCAGTATTATTAGTATGATTATTATGGTACTGTATTAGTATTTCAGCAATGTACATTAAACTCAAAAATGCCCCACAGCCAAATGCAATTTCAATGACTTGGGTTGATTAACATGCTTCATTTTGAATACCACAACCAGTTGAGTCCGGTGTGGTGAGGCGGGAGACTTGTGTTTTGCTGTGCCGTAACCATGGTTTCCATGCAACAGGACGTGGGTGCAGCTGAGGTGAAACTGTTGATTTTAGAGAACATCCTCCTGAGCCCTGCACACGATGTCTATCTGCTGGCCGGCACCTCCATCCAGTACAAGGTTCAGAAGATCAGACAGGGCAAGATCACAGGTCTGACTCTGCTAAGTGTAAAAGCCCATTATTATTAGGGCTGAACGCTTTTAAAAAATATCTAATTGCGGTCATTTTCACTGATATTGCAATTGTGATGTAATTTGCAATATTAGAGGGAATGATCATTTTTACATTATTATTCATTGAACAGCGTTTTAAAATGATTATGTTGTGATTTTTTGCAGGCATCTCTACTAAACAATGTTTTCTTAAGTCTGTAGAATATGATGTGTAGGCCAGGGCCCAGTTGCACAAAGCACCTTAGGTTAAGATTTCCATAAAATAGAATGGGTTGCAGGGCCGCTGGAAGTCATTTTAAGCAGGGGGTGCTGGGAGGATATCAAGAAACATTGACTCCTCTCTTTGCTGTATAGTAGGAGGTAGGGCTGGGCGATTAATCGAATTTTAATCATGATTACGATTTGGGCTGTCCACGATTATGAAATCAAGATAATCGACATACAACGATTTTGCGGCTCTTGTCACTCTCGTTCTGTCTTGTGTTGTAAATCAAGCGCACCCCTTCCTTTGCAGCGGTGTGCTCGGCCCCTCCCCCAAAGCCCAAAACACACACACACACCGCTCGAGTTGTGAATGACTGTCATGTGAACAGAGAGCCACGGCACGTTTCTCCTCCCCGCTTATTTCCGTGGTAGCACAAGAATAAGATGACAGAAGTCACAGAAAGAGAGCCGCTGGTCGAGAAGAGAGGTAAAACAACGTATGTGGGGTGTAAACACTATGGTTTCGCCGAGTTTAAAGGTCCACACATCAAGAGCGATGCGAATATACAGCACGGAATTGCGATGCGAGTTTTGACCCACCTGTCACTCACAGCCACAGACTTGGAACAAACAGTGCAAGATATGCGCGGTCGTGGCTGCACCCC
The DNA here is from genome assembly GCF_964638095.1 of Poromitra crassiceps. Classification (NCBI taxonomy): domain Eukaryota; kingdom Metazoa; phylum Chordata; class Actinopteri; order Beryciformes; family Melamphaidae; genus Poromitra; species Poromitra crassiceps. The sequence continues at coordinate 51,549,167 of NC_139629.1, read as the reverse complement.
GCAACACAACCTCTCCCTCTTTCTTTAATCACTTGAAATCCACTCACAAAGTGGTCTATGACCAAGCAATAAACGCTAAACGAACAAAAATACAAAGCCCCATCTAGTTACTGCCACCGCAACAGTCATCGATTCAGGACACTCTTTACAATGCGACCGCATATTCAACAGCTAACAAGCTCACAGATAAACATTAACAATAGCCTATTATGAACCTAAACGTGTTATTGTAAGTCGCTTTGGATAAAAGCATCTGCCAAATGAGTAATTTAATGTAATGTAAACGAACGTTACTAGCGTTCTCATTTGGTTAGTTTTGAGGTTTAAGGACTACTAGTTCAGCAGATGTTTACCAACATATTGAATGTAGATTAATAGTTGCAGTTGGTTGTGGCAGTTCACTGCAACATAGTAGGCCTACATATACTGTATATTTATTTTAGTTTTTATTTTATTTCTAAATCTTTGCACTTTTATTATTTATTTTCACTTATTTATTTATTTTCAATTATATCTAAAATCCAAAGACATCCAATGTTAAAAAGAAAAGCCAGTGTAAATGTTCAATAAATTCATGATTTTCTCAATGTCAATGAGTAATCGTGTTAAATAATCGTGATCTCAATATCAATCAAAATAATCGTGATTATGATTTTTGCCATAATCGAGCAGCCCTAGTAGGAGGTGCATTTTTGAGTAGGCTATTAAAATAGCATGTCAAGTTCACATTTCTTTATTGCCAGATTAAACAATTCGTATTGGTTGTTGGTTGGTTCAACACAACATGTGCGTGCATGCACGCTTCTTCTTCTCTAGCCTACAAGCATGTAACTTCCTTGATTGTTATTGTTGATAATTCTATTTAAATAGGCTACATTTTCATTTCCCGAAACATTCTTAAACAAGAAAGGAACATAGTGCACTGCAAAATATTTTTAATTACATTTGTAAAAAAAAAAAAAAAAAGATTTGGGGGGGAAAAATCTAGGGAAAGCACCCCTACTTCCCGCGGCTCTGATGGGTTGCACAAAACACCCTTAAACCTTCTCCATAAGGTTAAGCATTTTAAGGAAAACATAAGCACAAGATTTAAGGGTGTTTTGTGCAGCCAATTCTATTTTATGGACACCTTAACTCTGACTCTAAGGGAAATCTTAACCTAAGGTGCATTGTGCAACTGGGCCCAGGACATCTCTGCAGCATGACAGTATTTACTTTAAAATGGTATTTTGGCACATCTTTCCTTTAAGAAATACAGTATTGCGCCTCCTGCTATTTGAAAATTGCAGTAGGCGATATTGCGATTAATAAGCACTGCCCATACTTTGACCATGGCTGTTAGTGTTCATGTTAACTGCAGCTATATCCATCAAAGTAGCTCAGTGTTCTAATTGTAAGTCACTTTTTAGAGAAGAACATCAGTTGAAAATCTAAAATGTTTGAATGGTAGAGTCATTGATGTCACTGTGGTCAGATGAGTACAGGAGCTGTGCGGTTTCCTGAAGTTTCAAAGCCCAGCTTAGTGTGCAGACGTGCTTGATCTTGAGCTAACGGCTAACTCTCCTGCGTGTCCAGAGCTCTCCATGCCTTGTGATCAGTACGAGCTGCACCTCCAGAACAGCGTGGCCGGGCCCGACGGACACCCAGAACTCGCTGTGGCCACTCTGGATCAAAGCATCTCTACAGTCACAGCCGTCCAACTGGGACACATCAACGTGGTGCTGGACCATAAGAGTATCCTCCTTGCAGTTCCGCAGTCATGTTTAATATCTGCAGCAGTTATTGTTTTTTTATTGCTGTAATTTGCCAGGCCGTCCAGGTGTTAATTATATCGGCTCTCTTCTCTGCAGTGCTCGTCTTTATGTGTGAGCAGAGTCAGCCAGTGATGAAATGAGACTTGGCAGGCAGAGGTAGACCTGTGTAGACCTGTGTAGACCTGTGTAAGGAGTCTGATTAAAAATGCCTAACGTATTGTGCACTTGGCAAACGTGCAGCCTGAACTATGTGTATAGGGGGGTTTCTATCTCTCTTAACGGGCAGATAATGCGCTGTCAGGGTGCCTCACTTAATTTCCCTTAATAGCACCTGCTTAGGCCTTCGCATGCAAGGAGTGTCCCGCCTGCCCAACAGCACTCTGTATGTGGTTGAACCAGGCTACCTAGGTGCATTTCTCTTTGTTCTTTATACAAAATACAACATATATTATACTTTGTTTATACAATAATGTGAGTGTCAGTTGTTCACAGGTTCAGTTGACTTCTATTTTTCTCTCAAATTCTTTTAGGTTTTAAGATCCATCCAGGAGACAGCTGGGTTCTTGAAACAGGCAGAGTGTACGATATCCTCATTGAAGTGTATGACAAATCCAGCAATAAGATTTACCTCACTGATGTAAGTACATTTCAGTAAAAATAATTAACTTAAAGTCCCTGGAAACCAAAATCCACAAACACCTTCTAACTATTAAATTTAGGGTCTTATGTGAGTAATTGTGTGCCTCAGAAAAGAGAGAGAATTACTTTCAACCCAAAGCCCCAAAAATCGACACTTTTCTACAAGGTCTGGATTTCCATTTCCTCATTGAAGAGAGCGGAGCGCACGGTGCTAAAATGCACGATCTTATCACGATCTTATCCGTTAACGGAGAGAGAGGTCTCCTCCGAGAGAGAGAGAGAGGAAAAGACCTGCTGCAGACGGGACACGCCCACACAGTCCGCGGGAGAAAAGACGGTCTAAAATCGAATTGATTCTCATTACTTTTGCCATGACTGTCAAACCTAAATGTATGTACTTTGCGACGTTCATCATCGTTCAAATTTGGCTGGTGGCTTATTAACATAGGTTCCTGTGATGTGATGAACTCAAAATGCTAAATAATAAAAAAATATTTCTGGTTTCAAGGGACTTTAAAGGAGAAGTTTGGTATTTTTAACCCTGGGCCCAAATAACATGTTTCGCATTATAATCCCTATTAGTAGAAGGCATAAACCTTCGCTAGCTAGTTAGCCGCCTGCTCCTCCAGCCGTCCAGTAACACAGGGCTGCCCTCTCCCACTCTACTGCAGCAACAGAAAGCTACGGGGTCTTTGGAAACTATGATGAACGTTGTCTTCTAAAACACTGCGCTCACAGACAGTATAATCATACTCCTAATCAACGTGGAAGTAAAAAAAAAAAAGGCTTTCTGTCAGCAGTTATTTTTTGCGTCTTTGAGAAAGAATTGTTCCAATCCAAATGGGACACAACTGTTGACAGATTTTTTTTTTTTTTTTACAATGTATTCAAGATCAAATACAGACATGTGACAATATATAATGGAAGCTAGTACAGGAAACCGCCACATACGAATAGAACTACTATACAAATAGTATATACCGGCAAATACTTTGTGGAAACAGCCTGTGAGCACTGGAGAAATGTATGGCACTCTATTGTGCTAAACCGTCAAATCATTTAAATCTAATTTCTCCTGTTTTCTCATTCATCAAGGACTGGGAAGAGAGAAAACATCATCTCAGTTATGATTGCATTACAGAGCTAACCAGTTTGTTTGCTTATTTACAAAGCATTGAAGGTCTCTCCAAATGTCTTGTCTGATCTCATTCACCCTCTTTGCGTATGAGCCACTTGTTTGTTTGATGGTATACCGATGGCATTGCTTAAATAATGGCTCCACATTCCAATAATATGAATAGACTTTTCCTACTTCCTGAATAATGGAAAGCTGTAATAGAGTTTTGTCAGCTTTAATCAGACGCAGCCCCAAACACATCTGAGAGGCATTAGAGAAGAGACTTTTAGTGCCCGCTGAGCCTTTCTTAAATGTCTGCACTGTCCTGTGTGTTTTATTAGCCGGTATTTAAAACGAGTGGTGCAATTCTAACCAAAACAGTCGAACAGGAAAATATGAGCGCGTCGAAATTTTTCCGCGTAATATTGACAAAGACGCAACCCCTTTTGCACCTTATTTATGTATTCATTTATTTTCACGTTTGTAATGTTTTGCGGCCTATTTTGTGCAGAATGTCCGTATCGAGGCGGTGTTCCCCGGCGAGTACTTTGAAATCCTCAAGTCGTCCCTGAATGGATCGTACCACCGTGTCAGAGCGCTCAAGGACGGCCAGACGCTCATCGATGCGAGCCTGAAATCTGTTGTGGATCCAGTGAGTTTGAACCTTGAATATGAGCTGTTCATATTTCAGCTGGAGAATGATTGTGTTGTGTTAAATCCTCCACTTCCATTCTTCCAGTCCAGTATATGTCCTGCTGAGGCCTCTCGTTGTGTTTCAGAATGGAGCGGTCCATGCACTCATCAAGCCGGTGCACAATGAGCAGGACGTGGAGATCTATAACCCTATAGTCCTCAGTCCCACTATTCTCACTTTCCCGTGGCAGCCCAAGGTTGGAGCTTACCAGTACACAATACAGGTAATTCATCCTACTCACAATACAGGAGAAACTCTGTACTCACATTGCTATACACATGTAGAGTTCACCATGACTATTCTTTAAAAAAGTGACGTTTGATGTCATTCACACTTGGCCAAAACACTGGAAGTTTTATAACGGTGTTGCTGCCGTGTTTGAATGTGGTCAGAGAGATTTTGTTGCTGATGCTCGGTAGATTTGTGGGTACCCGTTTGCATAATGACTCGTTTCCCCCTGTGACAGGCGACAGGAGGCAGTGGCAATTTCAGCTGGTCCTCTTCCAATACAGCTGTTGCCACGGTGACCGTGAAAGGAGTGATGACAACCGTCAGTGACATTGGCATCAGCGCGGTGTATGCTCACGATGTGCGCAACCCGCTCCACTACGGCCAGATGAAGGTAAACCTTAAGGATTTAGAGTGTCAAACATAGAAATACTGGCATTTATTTATTTATTTATTTATTTATTTATTTATTTATTTATGCATGGAGTATTGATCTTTGCAACCTCTGCTTTAAATGGTGTATTAAATAGTATTAACGAATACATTTGTTAGAATTATTTATTATTGAGTAAAAAAAAACGTAATTGTATTGACTGGACTTTATACCTTAGAGTATTTTCACTTTTTTTAAGTGCAGTAAAGTAGCAGCAGCAGCAGCTAGAAAGTCTTGTATTTGCTGTTACTGTTTTAATCTTATTGTGGTCCTTTACAAAATTCAAATACTGAATGAATGGTTACTACTTAATGACTTGGGGCACAGCTACAACCTTATGTCAAACACAGAATCTGTTCTGTCCAAATTATCTCCCAATGATGATCGACTCAAAAATGTGGAGATACAAGGTATTGCAAGGTGGATGGAAAATCCTTCTGCCAGGTCTGAATGTGAAAACATGATTGTAGTTCCTTAAAGTCAAGATTCAAGATTCAAGATTCAAGAATCTAGAATCTTGAATCTTGAATCTTGACTTTAAGGAACTACAATCATGTTTTCACATTCAGACCTGGCAGAAGGATTTTCCATCCCCCTTGCAATACCTTGTATCTCCACATTTTTTACCTCCGCCTAACGTCCTCTTTGACTTCACCCCCCCCCCCCAGGTGTATGTTGTGGAGCCTGTGGCCATGGACTTCTCTCCTTGCCCGGTGGAGGCCCGGGTGGACCTGGTGCTGGATCTGCCCCTCAGGATATTTGGCCTGCTGGGCGAGGTGGAGACAGAGCGGGTCATGTTGAGTGACTGCTCCCACTTTGACCTGCAGGTCGAGGAGCAGAACCAGGGCGTCTTCCAACTGCTGGAGGGTGAGTCCAGCTGATCCCACCACCGAGTGTGACCAACCTTTAAAACACAACACCACCACAGTCTGATTTATAGCAGCACGTCTGCTATATGAAAACCAGAATTTCTCTATCACCCATTTCTATTTACCTCCTGTTTTCATCTCAAGATAATATAAGTAATCGTGCTTGGCTTACAGTGTAGAGACAATCTCAACTAATACTCAAGCCTTTTTCATTTATATGGCTTTCCGACTGGCAGTACATTTATCACCTTGAAAGTTGCTTTGTTCTTATCGTGCATTATGAATTGGAAGAGTGGGCTGGCGATGAATAATATCAGCTCTCTCTGCTGCACTGACGTGGTGCTAGATGGCACTCTGAGTAAACCTGTGTGCACACTTCTATTTATTTGTATATTGTCATATTGCTCTCTCTCTCTCTCTCTCTCTCTCTCTCTCTCTCTCTCTCTCTCTCTCTCCATCCACCCCGACTCCTCCTCCAGGGAGGCTGGCTCCAGGCCAGGACCACTGCAGTGGGGTGAGAGCCAAGGCTCTGGCCCCTGGCTACACGGTGCTGACAGTCAGCTACGCGCACGGCAACGTGCACCTCAGTGCCAAGATCACCATCGCCGCCTACCTGCCTCTCACAGTGAGTCTATCTATCAAGCCATGTGCTCTCCTTCCAGGGCCTGCTCGCCATGCGCTTTGAGGCATATCATCGCTCTCTCTTTTGTACTCGGGTATATTTCTCAAGGCTTTGCACAATTCATGTCCGTGTGCTAATTTGTTGCTGGTTTAATTAATGGATCACCTTGGCACTTATTAATTAATTAATTAATTAATGAATGGGACACCTTGGCACTTACTTGCCGAGTGCTCCGGGGCAGCTCCAGGGTGGAGTCACTCTTTGTTGTGTTGTGCCTTTTTATTCTTTCAACTCGACTCAGAGCAGCAATTAACTTGTCTTTCAAGGAAACACACACACACACACACTCCTCCAAGGGCACGCACACACACACACACACACACGCACATGCACACACACACGCACATGCACACACACGCACACACACACACACACACACACACACACACACACACACACACACACACACACACACACACACACACTCCTCCCAAGGGCACACATGCACACACACACTACATACAGTACATACAGCCTCTCCCAGAAATGCGGTGATCAGCGAGTGTTTTATTTGAATGATGTGTTCTGCACTTTAACTCTAGTACTGCTGCACAGCCGTGACGTCTGCTGCTGTGATGTGTTCTGCACTTTAACTGTACTGCTGCACAGCCGTGACGTCTGCTGCTGTGCTACAATATAGCCTTTATATAATAAAGCATGCTTTATGGTGAGAGGCCACTTCATCTCCTATCATGCATCATTTTGTCACTCCTGCCTCCTCCTACACTAGATAGCTGTTAGGGGTGCTCCGATCCGGCTAAGCCACGATCCGATCCGATTCCGATTCCTGGGGTCACGATCCGATTCCAGAATTGATTCTCGATTCCAACGATTCTCGATTCCAGAATCGAGAATCGATTCTCAATTATGTAGTTTTATATTGCAATAACACACAAAGGTAAATATAAGACAAAAAATGACAAATGTATTAATGCTGAACTTCAAATTGAACTTCTGTATTACAGTCAGGGCCTAAATTCATTTTGCAAACTAGGGGGGAATTCCCCCCTTATGTTCTTCAGATAAGATGGATTTATAGGCTGGGGGGGATCTGTAGACTTTGAGAAGGATTTATAGGTTTTGGGGGGAATACATTAACCAGAGTTCACAAATGACATGAACATTTGGACACTTATTCAGCCGGTATCTTCCATGTTGCGTTCAGGTGCACTGTAAAAATCTTTTTTTTTTTTTTTTTTTTTTTACAATTTTAAGAATCGATTCTTGGGAGTTTGGAATCGATCCAGGAATCGTGGCATTAAGAATCGCGATCCTTTCAGAATCGATTTTTTGGAGCACCCCTAATAGCTGTGGTGTTCCTCCTCCTGCCTCCTCCTACATTACATAGCTGTGGTGTTCCTCCTCCTGCCTCCTCCTACACTACATAGCTGTGGTGTTCCTCCTCGCTACGTTTAGCTTAGCAGCAGAATAAGATGCTGTTTGATGCACTGCTTAGTAGGCTGCCGTTTTATTCTGGGATATAATAGTAAATATTGCAGCCTTTTTGATCATGTTTCTTCACTTGATCTTCCCTGGCAGCGATAGATTGACCCTATTTTATTTCTTTGCTGTGTAATACTGTGTATTTCTGCTGAACGGTGGCACAGTGGTAGTGCTGTCGCCTCACAGCTAGAAGGTCCCCTGGAGGAAGGACAAGCCTGGATGGGTTAAAAAGCAGAGACTGTATTTCACCGGCCACCATCAGCGTGTGTGTGTGTGTGTGTGTGTGTGTGTGTGTGTGTGTGTGTGTGTGTGTGTGTGTGTGTGTGTGTGTGTGTGTGTGTGTGTGTGTGTGTGTGTGTGTGTGTGTGTGTGTGTGTGTGTGTGTGTGTGTGTGTGTGTGTGTGTGTGTGTGTGTGGCTGGCAGCATGTGTGTGTTGGGTTGTCGTGTAACAATAAAGACGGTTTGTCCATCTGACTTATTTCCTCTTAACACTGGTCAAGCTGATGTAAAGTTAGGTCTGCTTTGACATTTTAAATGGTATATTTTATTGAAATTCTGCAGGTTTCTGAATGTTCCTCTGAGTTGTCTAGACCCACTGTCTGTACAATCTGTTATTAAATTTCCAACCAATTGTTCTAGGTAATTATAACTACACTTACCCCTCTTCAGTTGACAGCTCAGCTTTGTGACTGTTTCTTATGGCCTCTCTAATGTTAAACCCCCTCTCACTCAAGGTTCTGTATGAACTGTGTTTGGCAGGCGGTTGACCCGGTATCTGTGGCCTTGGTGACTCTGGGCTCATCTAAAGACATGCTTTTCGAGGGCGGCCCGAAGCCCTGGGTTCTGGAGCCATCCAAGTTCTTCCGCAGCTTGAAGGCCGAGGATGAAAGCGGCGTCAGCCTGGCTCTCACCGGTCCTTCATCTCACAGCTACAACCAACACTGGGTCAGAGCCACCTGCAAGGCCCTGGGAGAGCAGGTGACATCTCACCCTTTCTACTTAACATTCATGCCACAAACTCAAGAATAGTAAGGTTTAGTTTTCATAACATACTAATGTTGTACCTAGGGCTGTGCAATAAAATCGTTAGGGCAATATATCGCGATACTTTTTTCCACGATACTGTATCGATATTTTTGAAAAATATCGTGATATATCGCCATATCGATTTTTTTTGCACAGCTGTGTGGTCAGTGACACAATAAGAATACTTTTTATTTCAGTGCGTTCAGTAACACACTCAACACTCAGTAGTTTTGACTACATTTGTACACTAAGTTGTCCATAGACCAAATCAGCGGGATGTTTACATTTACTTCCGGGTACCCCTGAGGTCCACACATTATAATGGCGGTGGACGGCACAAACTGACGTGTTGAAGACAAAAACAGACAAAGAAGACAAAAATGGTTCGTCCGTGTTGTGTTGTTGTTTAATATCATTCATAACAACACTTTCACTAACGTTAGTGGAGACCAGACTAGCTAATTTACCTGTTGGACCAGACCAGAGTAGACTTGAAGCTAAATTAAATTAACGTGGCGTCAGTAGCTCTTTCTCGCCGAGAAGAGCCTGGAGACGCGAGGTTAGTAGCTCTGTCTGTAACGTTAACAAGTCTGCAAAAAAAACAGCGAGTTTGACAGACAAACAAACGTTATTAGCTAGCTAACACTACATCAAACAAACACAGAAGAAAGGCTAGGCTAAATACGTCGGACAAGCATGTTTACCAACCGTTTAACCATTTAAATTGAAAGTAGTCGGCCGAAAACAGCGAGAGGGTTTGACAGCATTTATTTGACAACACGCACATTTAAACCTGCCGCCTTCCCCAAGTGGTACCCGGAAGTAAATTTGTTTACATGGTGACGTCACGGTGATTTGGTCTATATAAAGTGATGTACATATTGTTACACTACCTAGGTGGTACACATTGTGTTGTATTTCTAGTTCTATTTTTTAATTTTCAGTAATTTTCAGAGTATTGCAATATATCGCAATATGTATTGTATCTCAATGTATCGTGATACAATCGTATCGTGACCCATGTATCGTGATACGTATCCTATCGTGAAGTCCTTGCCAATACCCAGCCCTAGTTGTACCTTCAGAATAACTAATAATAAATATATATACCGGTAGCTAATTTGTATTCCCAATGAGTCTACTACAGGATCCTCTGGTGTTTGTACTACATCATGGTGATGCTCCAGTAATTCAGCTAGAAACGTAAACTTATCATCTTGTGCACATTGCTGTCTGAAGTATGGAGAACTGTGCTGTTCTGTAATACCAGATTCATATTTTGATATATTTTGACAATAGTTTCTGTTATCTAAATACCAAACGGTAAAAATGCCAAACCTCAAGAAGATTGTAAGAAGATGTAATAAAATACAGATATTTGCATGTTTATATTCTCTGGCATTTAGGTTGGGTACTTTATTCATCCCTGAGGGGAAATGATGGCGTTAGACAAATAATGTATGTTCACTGTCACGGCCCAAACAATCATTCTTATATTACCTTCTCATTCTGTTGGTTCCCGTTCCCATTAGTTTTTTTACAGACGATCACAATCTATTTTTTCAGGTATTGGAGGTGACTGTGGGGAACAAGGCCAGTCTGACCAATCCCTACCCTGCTGTGGAGCCGGCAGTAGTCAAGTTTGTCTGCGCTCCTCCGTCTCGCCTCACCTTGGTCCCAGTGTACACCAGCCCACAGCTAGACCTGACCTGCCCGCTACTGCAGCAAAACAAACAAGTGGTGTGTGTTCTCTTCACATGACAAGCTTTCACATGCTATGTTCAGCTGCACACATTTTATTTTATATGGCACAATTTGGTCAACATTATTTACTTAAATTTGTCCCCAACTGTTCACCCAACTGTAAACCTCTGAAGAAAGTGGTATTTTATATTTTACAGTTTGTAAAATACTGTTGTTATGCACATTGTGCTTTTGAACATGAACTCATATGAAGTACATCATTCTCCAGGTGCCCGTTTCAAATTACCGTAACCCCGTCTTGAGCCTGGCTGCGTTCGATCGGCAAGGAAGGAAGTTTGACAACTTCAGCTCTCTCAGCACGGTGTGGGAGTCCACCATGGTGTCCCTCGCCAGTATTGAACCCACCATGCCCATGGAGCTTGAGCTGTTAGAGGACAGCAACAAACAGATGAAACTTCACGGTAACACCTGTGACATCACTTTGTTCTTAGTGTGTTTGTGTGGTGTGTGTTTTAAGGAGGGTCACCTTCAGTGATTGTATTCTTTGTTTAGATTAGACAGAAAGTAGCGAGCGGGACTCTATCTGCTCAACTCTCTCTGGGAACTTAAGTTGATTATGACTTTTGTTTAATAACACCTTTTTTGTCATCTGTGGCAGGACGTCAGACTGTTCTTGTCCATCATCAGACTGGGATTACAGCCATTACAGTGACGGCTCTGGGCTACCAGGTCCCACATCTGACCGCAGCACCGGTTCTCAGCCCGGTAAGACAAGAACAAAAGGCTCAACTACAGGAAGGCCCCCTAGTGTCCGTTTGTCACTTCCTCCTAAAAACCCCAAGCTGCTGAGTGAAATGGTCTCTAACCAAAGCCTGTCATCACAGAAGAAGTCACCGTGCTGGAGCAACACAGACTGTTAATGCCTTTTATGAAGGTGAAACGTTTCGATATACAATACATCTTCATCAGTCACTGTCACATAGAGGCAGTGGTGTCACATTCACCTTATCAGGACACTTCTGCATACATCATTTTGTCATCGTTATTCCGTTTTAGACCCGGAAGTAGATTACTCCTACCTTTATCTTTCTTAGACTTGCCAAAAAGCTGTTTTCAAGCAAAAAAAAACCCCAAACTGTTATAAAGTTTTAATATTTTTTCGGGTGAGAACGTAACATTCCAAATATGTGACCGGTTGATCAGAATAACGCCTATTTGGACATTTTTAACGAGCAGCGAGGAGCGCTGGCTGTGTGACCGGTCGGACCAGTCGGACTAGCTAGTATTCTTGTCAACCCCTACTGGCAGTGAGAAAACACTGTCGACGTGCTTTTGTAACTAACATTATGCCGACCGGGTACAGCCATCGTTCCTCGCAGCAGTAACGATAACATGTAACTGAAGTTGGTCACAGTGTAGCTTCTGAATGTTGCCAAACTTCATTCATAGTTTACAGTTTATCGATGTTTACCGGCCGGCTAACGCTGAACCGGAAGAACAAATACAATTGCGTCTTCCCCCATGTGGAATTCTCCCACCTCATTATTGGCACAGTAGAGTACAGACATTGGCTAATTGAATGTACTGCCCCGCCCCCTTTCACTCACCTATTGATGATTCTCTGACAGTCTTTACATGACACCACTGCCTCTGTCTGACATTGACTCTGATGAAGATGTGTTGCACGTCCAAACCTTAGTGTGATTCCTGCACCTTATTAAAAGGTGTTAACAGTCCGTGTTGCTCCACAGCTGGTGTGTTCTGTGAGGCACCCGACCTGCCTACAAGCTGAAGCACGGTGGAACCCCCTTTCTTTTCATTTGGTCAATAACAATCATGATGAAAATGGTAACGAGAAGGGAAAAGAAAATATGAATGGTAATCTATCCCATCTCACCTCAGGCTCAATCTTGACACAAATTTAACCAACCAATTCACACCATGATGCAGTGTCCTAAACTGACACAGTAACTGCATGTCAGTGTGCTGTGACTGCTTTTCATCTATTCATGCTTCAACCTTTTCTCATTTTCACTTTCCAGGCTCCTAATAGGGCGATACCAGCATATTGTCTGTTGGCATAATATTTACTATGGTAACTATAGCACCCGTTCTTTTTCATCTATTCCTCTTGGCGGACAGTATGAACCCATGACTCCTGTCTCAGCCACTCTGGAGCTCCTATTGGTCGAAGACGTGACAGTTAGTCCCGATACGGTCACCATATACAACCACCCAGACGTGCGGGTAAGACACATATTTGACTCAACATATTATTGGTTTATCGATTTAAACTCCCAAGGTTGGCTCTAGCAGAATACGGTGACACTCTCTTCATGGCATTAACTGGTGTAACTGATTTTGACAATTTGTCATTAAGAGATACTATTTAATTAATTGTACTGTCTCAAAACAAATAAATAGGGGTACATTTCATTACATGGGCTTAGTTTTGAGTTGCAATATTCAGGGGATTGCAACCTCAAGTTTTGTAGTTCTATTTCAGACTGCTTTATGTACGTTTCCCTCTGTGGGCCTCCCTCTTCTAGTCCTGTGTGATATAGGAGTGTTGGGCAGGTGTGGAGGTTAAATAGCACCTAGTGACCTGTTAAAGAGGATTATAATGTCTGAGTGTGGTCAGGAGTCCCCTTTGATGTCACAAGTGAATTAATATTATGAATGGCTAGCTGAGCAAAACGCGATATCATTTGTGATTGTCATTTTCACGAGGTTTGTGTGTGTAATCTACTTGGTCCTGCAGGCAGACCTGGCCCTGCGAGAGGGTTCAGGCCATTTCTTTGTCAATACCAGCGTTAAAGGGATCGCAGACGTGGTCTTCCAGGAAGCCAAAGGAACAGCTCAGGTGAGGAGGCTCTCTCTCTGGACTGTAAACACAATCATATTATTGAACAACAACACACTATATTATTCTCAAGAAATCTTCTGTTGATTTTCGGCACTTGGATAATGGAATAATGTGCGCTTAAAAATAAATAACCAATGCAGAGATGCATACTGACAAACCAGAAAACACATTTTGTCCAATGGAAAATATCACCTTTGATTTGCTTTGTGTCGCCAGGTGGTTCCAGTCCAACCAGGGGTGGTGAAGGTGATGGTTCATGACCTCTGTCTGGCGTTCCCAGCTCCCGTCCAGGCCACGGTGCACATCTCAGACATCCTGGAGGTTTATGTGAGAGTGGTTGACAAGGTCAGTTTACAGTCCCACAATGTTGACTAGATGATCCCTCTTATCACTACCACACATTCCTGAAATGCCTGAATGGTGTTTTAGCAGTCAAACCCTTGTTGGCCATGCTTGTGATTCAAACGGATTCTTTCCCCTGATGATGGACATCATTTCTCTGTCTTTCAGGTGGAGATCGGTAAATCTGTGAGGGCTCATGTCCGAGTGCTGGATGATAATAAGAGGCCCTTCCCAGCCCGTTATTTCCATGTCATGAATCTGAAACTGAAGGCAGCTTCGGCAATCGTCTCTCTCCAGTAAGTCGTCTGGGAAATTATTATTGTATTATTATCCAAACATGCAAGGTTTCATGTACATTTCTGATTGTCTCTCTCTTCTCTGCAGAGCGTTGGCCGACCCCTCAGAAAAAGATACCGCCATTTTCCTCGTGAAAGGTCTCTCCATTGGGCAGACCACACTGTCAGCTGTTGTTGTGGATAAAAATGGGAGGAAAATAGCATCCGCTCCTCAGCAAATAGAGGTATAACGTTTCCGTTAGCTTTGAAAGTATCCGTCCACATTTTGACATCAATATTTATATTGTTTATTTTTTATTTTTTTTAAACTTCTTTCTTTTTTCCTTTCCAGGTGTTTCCGCCATTCAAACTCATCCCGAGGAAAATGACTTTGTTAATTGGTGCGATGATGCAGGTTTGTTTGGAATCAATGCTTGGACTCAGTAGTCTGGAAACAAACAGCTGGTCTCAGCTCCTTCCCACTCCTCTGCCAGGACTCTCCTGGAAGAGGATGTTAACAGGCCACATGGCTTAAACACCCAGCTGGCCTTCAGCTCGCCTCCTCAGCCCATGCTCCAATTAGGAAACACTTACTGTATCATCTATCTACCAAGCTTGCTAATAGCCGAACATTAAACTCCGTAATAATACATACACTGCACATCATTTGTGTTGGATCTCATTTCTCTCATCTTGAATAGTTGAACACACAAAGTGTAATTTGCTTTTAGCAAATTATGATCAAGACCGTACATTGATAAGGGCTAATGAATAAACCATCAGTGTCCTCAAGAGCAGTCATGTGAGACTAATACTCTGCCATATGTCTCATCTTATTCCATCCCTCACTTTTCCAATCTCTCCCTCCCCTTTTCATGGCTGCTGTCATTTTGTAGATCACATCTGAGGGCGGCCCTCAGCCTCAGTCCAATATCCTCTTCTCTATGGCTAATGCGGAGATAGCTTCTGTTAATGGCGTGGGACATGTCCGGGGTATTGATATTGGCAATGTCACCGTGACCGGACTGGTCCAAGCTGTGGACGCTGAGACCGGGAAGCTAGTGGTCATCTCTCAGGTAAACCTACAGGATCATGTTGAATTGCTTGTGGGCTCGCTCAGCTTTTACAGATGATAACTGAGCTTATTTTCCATGTCTTTAGGATCAAGTAGAAGTTGAAGTTGTGCAATTGAGAGCCATTCGAATCCGAGCCCCCATCACAAGGATGAAGACGGGGGCGCAGGTAGGATCGTTTGTCGAACGGTGTAAAGAAATATCCCCAAATTTGAGCAGCATCATACAATCAGATTTCTGTATTCAGTGCTCCCTATGGAAGATCTCCTTCTCACTGATTCCCTTGATGTGTCTTGTTCTAGATGCCTGTATATGTGATGGGTCTGACCAACAGCCAGACACCCTTCTCCTTCGGAAATGCTCTCCCTGGCCTCACCTTCCACTGGTCCACCACCAAGAGAGACATCGTGGATGTCCAGTCACGTCACGCTGAGGTGAAATGTCCTCTACAAGATCCATGCTGTCCATGCTCTACTTACACATCCTGTTAAGTCCTTCCTATTCTTGACTTCCACTTGTCCCCTGAATCCCCCCTTTTTTTATTTATCAGTATTTATCAGTTTTGACTTATTTAGGGCATAAAAAAGATGTGCTCTCTCTGCAACACAGTCTGATAAAAAATCAGCATCTGCCTCGTCTCTGCTGCCCTGTCGCCGCTGCCTTTTATTTGATTTACTACGGCTATTAATGGTGGCTGTCTCCTTCAGGCGAACGTGCAGCTCCACTCACAGCATAACTTTGCCATGAGCGTGACTGGAAGAACCAGAGGGCGGACTGGGCTGAAGGTGGTGCTCAGGGCCACTGACCCCAAGGCCGGGCAGCTGGAGGGGAACCTGCGGGAGCTCAGTGATGAGATCCAGGTCCAGGTACAGCGCTGTGTTTATTGTGTTCTCTCTCTTTCTCTGGGCTTACACCTGAACACAGCTGTAAACTCCTCGTCTGTGTGTCTAGAACACCAATGTGATATGGACCTATAAAACCACTCAACGTGGGGTCTGGAGGCCACTGGAGGTCTCCAGCAAACTGATGAATTGTTAAAAGGCAAATAAGTTGTGAAGTTGCTGACCACTGGGATTTCTGAAATTGTTAATTTTGAAAAGTGATAAGACTGCAGATGAGTTTGAGTTCAGTTTGAATGCACCAGCTTCAAACTGCTTCAACTATAACCTCAAACATCAAAGGATTATAATAATAATTGGAGTTTTGACTTTTTCCTTTGATCAAGGTCTATGACAAGCTGCACATGCTTAATCCTGAAGTAGAGGCTGAGGAGATACTGATGGCTCCAAACTCTGTCCTCAGACTCCAAACTAACAGGTGAGTTTATTCTAAACTCAGTCCTCAGACTCCAAACTAACAGGTGAGTTATTCTAAACTCAGTCCTCAGACTCCAAACTAACAGGTGAGTTATTCTAAACTCAATCCTCAGACTCCAAACTAACAGGTGAGTTTATTCTGAACTCAGTCATCAGACTCCAAACTAACAGGTGAGTTTATTCTAAACTCAGTCCTCAGACTCCAAACTAACAGGTGAGTTATTCTAAACTCAATCCTCAGACTCCAAACTAACAGGTGAGTTTATTCTAAACTCAGTCCTCAGACTCCAAACTAACAGGTGAGTTTATTCTAAACTCAGTCCTCAGACTCCAAACTAACGGGTGAGTTATTCTAAGTACTGGCACAGTGACTAATTCTGCCATATGCCTACTAGAAACTCTGTAGTCTCCCTGCATGTGCATTACATGTAGGGTACTTTAAGTAGACAACCTTCTCTCATCCACATTTCATTAGAGAAAAAATGTGGTTTTATGTTCCCCATGGTGTCTCAATAGGGACGGTGTGGGTGCCCTGGCCTACCAGGTGCTGGACTGCCCTGACCAGGCTGTTATCGCTCAGGTGGATGATAAAGGCCTGCTCTCGTCTGGCTCCCTCACCGGCTCCTCCTCCCTGCTGCTCACCTCACAGGAGACCTTTGGTGTCAATCAAACTCTCATCCTAGCTGTCAAGGTCAGTTTGATAGAACCTGTAAAAAAAAAAAAAAAGGCTTGATATTTTTAGTTTTGTTTTAAAAGCCCGTTTCCTCTGGAGGTTGTCGGCGGTGAAATCCATCTCGATGAACTCCAGCATCTATTAGTGAAATAAGCTCCATCATGCTGGTGAATGCTCAGTGGGCTGCATTGAGGCACTCCATAATCATTAACAATCCTCGTCATGGCAGCTGACATCGGCCCTGGAGATGTTGGGCATGATGTTGGTTGTTCCCTTGATGATGTTGGTTGTTCCCTTGATAGTTAAGTTAAGTTATCCTTTATTTATCCTCTTGGGGAAATTCATCCTCTGCATTTGACCCATCCTCTACTAGGAACCTTCCTAGAACTAGGAGCAGTGGGCAGCCACTGTGCAGCGCCCGGGGACCAACTCCAGTTCTTTTGCCAGTGATGATGTTGGTTGTTCCCTTGATGATGTTGGTTGTTCCCTTGATGATGTTGGTTGTTCCCTTGATGATGTTGGTTGTTCCTTTGATGATGTTGGTTGTTCCCTTGATGATGTTGGTTGTTCCTTTGATGATGTTGGTTGTTCCCTTGATGATGTTGGTTGTTCCCTTGATGATGTTGGTTGTTCCCTTGATGATGTTGGTTGTTCCTTTGATGATGTTGGTTGTTCCCTTGATGATGTTGGTTGTTCCCTTGATGATGTTGGTTGTTCCCTTGATGTTGGTTGTTCCCTTGATGATGTTGGTTCCTTTGATGATGTTGGTTGTTCCCTTGATGATGTTGGTTGTTCCCTTGATGATGTTGGTTGTTCCCTTGATGATGTTGGTTGTTCCCTTGATGTTGGTTGTTCCCTTGATGATGTTGGTTGTTCCCTTGATGTTGGTTGTTCCCTTGATGATGTTGGTTGTTCCCTTGATGTTGGTTGTTCCCTTGATGATGTTGGTTGTTCCCTTGATGTTGGTTGTTCCCTTGATGATGTTGGTTGTTCCCTTGATGATGTTGGTTGTTCCCTTGATGATGTTGGTTGTTCCCTTGATGATGTTGATTGTTCCCTTGATTCCTCAGGTGGTCCCTGTTTCCTATGTGCGCTTCAGTACCAGTCCAGCTCTCCACACCTCCAACAGAGAGACCCTGTCAGCCATCCCGCTGGGCATGGTGCTCACCTTCACCGTCCACTTCCATGCCAACACCGGAGAGGCCCTGCACAGCTCCAACTCTCTCCTTACCTTCTCCATCAACAGGTCATTACACACTTCTCCTTAGCTGTGAAGTGTAAAGGCTGTTACACACCAAGAGCGATGCGAATAAACGGGACAAAATTGCGATGCGAGTTTTGACCCACCTGTCAATCACAGCAACAGATGTGTACACGTCGGAAGCGAATTTCTGAAAAATCGACCGTGGTCCGAAAAAATAAACGCCGCAATAACGCTCAGCGAAACATCGCCGTTGGTATGCACGGTTGCATTGACTGATATAGGTTCAGAAAATATTATTGACGTGGGAATTAATCGCGTGAAAAAAACGCGCCTGATGTGTAAGGACCTTAAGTCTCCGTTATTGAGTACACTGACCCAAATATCACACAAATGTGTTCCTCCGATATAGGGATTCCATGTTTGAAAGTTATCTTCCAGGGCGTCCGGGTAGTGTAGCGGTAGATTCCCTGCCTACCAACACGAGGGTCGCAGGTTCGCACCCCTGTGTTCCCTCCGGCTTGGTCGGGAGTCCATACAGGCATGATTGGCTGTGCCTGAGGGTGGGAAGCCGGATTGGGGGGTATGTGTCCTGGTCACTGCACTAGCGCCTCCTCTGGTCAGTCGGGGCGCCTGGTCGGCGCGGAAGGGAACTGGTGGGAATAGCGTGATACTCCCACGTGCTACGTCCTGCTGGCGCATGTGTCGGAGGAAGCATGGTGCTAGTCTCGGCTCTTCCCAGATCGGCAGAGGGTGGAGCAGTGACTGGGGGCAGCATGGGGATAAATTGGCTAAATACAACTCGGGAGAAAATGGGGGGGGAAATCTGGAAAAAATGGAAGAAAAAAGAAAGTTACCTTCCAGTATGACGGGACAGAGGAGGGATGATTATTGCAATTTGCTTCGTGCCTCAAGGCTGCAAAGCCATTATGTTACTGTTCTCTGCTCTCTATTTATATAGCGGGAGTACCAAGGCTTCTCTTGAGTGCTTTGTTTGTGCAACCTCACGCAACCTTGCATGAACTCATGTCTCACACTTATTTATTCCACCAGACAAATAATGACACACACACAAACTATTCACACACACACAAACTATTCACACACACAAAACACACAAACTATTCACACACAAAACACACAAACTATTCCCCCTCTACAAGCAGAACAGAACATTGAATTTGGTGCTAGGGTCAGTTAGGATGCATTTATTCAACAAAGTCCTCCAGGCCTTGTTGCAAAGTAAACACGGTAAAATGGAGAATCTCAACAACATATTGATTTTTGGATTTCAATTTTAATGTACCTTATGTGGTGTATTTTTATGATATTGATCCACACAAGGTATGTCTATTATATAATATATATATGTATATATATATACAATATATATGTGTGTATATGTGTACCGTAAATTCCGGACTATAAGACGCACCGGTGTATAAGCCGCGGGACCAAAATTGACTATTTTTTTCTTCTATAAGCCGCACCGGTCTATAAGCCGCGGGTGTTTTGATGTTTAATTACCATATGAAAGGGTTCGTGCACAGAGAGGAATGTCGGGAAAGCGATGGCTGTTTGGGGAAGCTCCCATTTATTAACATTTCAACAAAACAAAACAAAAGTCAGGTCACTAATCCCCAGACAAAATCACACAACAATAGGCTATATGTGCAGCAAACCTGTAACCAGAGAAGTCAAGTCACTAATGCTCGTCTTCCTCTTCTTCCTGCGTACTGAAACCACCAAAGTCCTCATCTTCAGTGTCGGAAACGAACAGGTTCAGGGTGGCTTCGTCAACCACTCTCCTCTCTCCTTCATTGTCACTCAAAACCAACGAACTCCTCTTCATCTATAGCTGTGTTTCCATTACAGTTTTTCGCAAAAGAATTGCGATATTTCTACAACTTCGACAATGTACAATTGCGACTTGTAGGCGTTTCCATTGAAGTTGCGTTTGAGTGATTCCCCGTTGCAGCAGCTGCCACAGTGATTACGCACGGGGATCTGCCCCATATCCCGTCCCCTGCATGCTCAAATCCAACCAATGGTCAATGGAAATCCCAACATGAAGTTACAATGCATATAAACGAGCCTGATTATCAATTCAAAAGAAAATGAGTCGCAAAATGTTGCTGGCTGCGTGAATGCAGTCAGCGCGACAGGCAGAGGAAAAAAGGTAGCCTAATAGCCTACAACTGGTCCGATTTAGAGATGGAGGGGGGAAAAGGCTGATTTGGTTCTATAATTGCACCTGAAACGTGTGCAATGTATTAGCCTACTCACAGTCACTGTATTCACTTCAGACAGCACCACCGCACCAGTGTGTGCTTTTCATCCTCTCATCTCGCCGCTGTGCCAAATGCGCGCACACAGGCAGCCTGCTGTCACCATGGACCGATTTCTGCCATTAAACATTATCTAATTTGCCCGGCTACGCTTTTGCACAACACTCGTCTTTCTGCTAGGTAGCGTTGCTTCAAAGTTTTCCACTTGCTGCGGAGGTTTTGACACGGCTATCGAACCTTACTTACCAAACTTATTTTCCGCTCCTTTTCCAAGGGATAATATGGGTCACATGACGTGCAAATGCGAAAAATGTGTTTCCATTACACTTTTGCGATAAACTGCTATATCGACACGTCTGAAAAACCACCTCATGATCATCTACTGCTCGTTCTCATGCTGTCGAGAACGAGCAAAGCTTTTTTTTGGTGAAAGAATCCTCCAGGGCGCTTCTTGTTAACAGTCCGAGTGAGTGGCAGGTCGAACGTCAAAGGCACTTCATCCATATTTATGATCTGCTCCGGTTCGATGGAATATTCCTTGATCTTCCTTTGTGTGAATTCGCCGAAGTTTGTGATTTTCTCCTGGTAGTCGGGGGAGGGAGTTGATGGGCTTGTGGCCGTTTGCTTACCGTAATTACCATATGTAAGTGGTCACGCACAGAGGGGATTGTCGGGAAAGAGATGGCTGTTTGAGGAAGCTCCCATTTACCGTATTACCGTAACATTTCAACAAAACAACATAACACAACACCACCGTTGTTTATTTTTACAGTGCACACAGTGTCCGCGGTGTGGTGAAAAGAGGGCAAGAGAGGAAATTAAAACAGAAGTGGATTTATAGTTAGAAAGAGTGCTAAAAAAGAGAGATTTTTTTTTTTTTTTTTTTTTTTTTCTGAAAAAATCCATAGATAAGACGCACCGTTATATAAGCCGCAGGGGCCAAAAAACGGGAAAAAAGCCGCGGCTTATAGTCCGGAATTTACGGTATATATATACAGTATGTATGTATATATATTAGGGATGGGCATTTCTAGCAAAAACACTATTCGAAATTCGCTGGCCAAATTCGAATTTAATTCGAATTTCGAAAATAAATAAAAAAATGTAAAAATTTTTTTTTTTTTTTTTTGTGTGAGTGAAATGTTGCATTGTCTCCCCTGATTCTAAGTCTACGGCTTTATTAATTAATATAAAAAAGCTTCTGCTGTGGATTTTTAGCTCAAACAAGCATTGCACCACTGAAGTAAAGAACATGTTACATGACATTGACATTTTCGAAAATAAAAAACAGTTTTGACAATCATGAGTGGTTCATTAAATATTTAGTAGGCTCAGGTCTGAGTGCCAAAGGGGTGCCAAAGTCACCCCCTCTCCCTCTTCATGGGATTTCATCCGCCATTCATTTTTCCATAAACCTTGCTTAAAATGCTTATAAAAATTGTTTTACTTGCTCAAACCAAGCGATTTGACTATACTTAGAATCAGGGGAGACAATGCAACATTTCACTCAAATTTTTTTTTTTTTTTTTTTTTTTTTTTTTTTTCGAATTTCAATAATAAAAGTCGACCTTGATAATAACAACGATTATTCGAAAATTCGAAATTCGATGCCCATCCCTAATATATATATATATATATATATATATATATATATATATATGATGTGTATATATATATGATGTGTATATATATATGTGTATATATAATATATATATGTATGTATATATGTGTGTGTATATATATATATATATATATATATAATATATACAGTATATATACGCATACATCCCGCATATATATATATGTGTGTGTATATATATATATATGTGTGTGTGTGTGTGTGTGTGTGTGTGTGTGTGTGTACCTAGCCAGTATACAATTCCTAAACACACACAGAGCCTGTGTGTGTTAACATCTGTGCAGTACATGTGCACTCGTGGAGGTCACAGCAGGGTTTAGTGGCAGCCTGTGCTTGGAGTTCACAGCATTAATCTACTGGGCTGCTCCTGAGTTGTTTCCACCTGAGTGAGCTAAATGAATGGGGGTGTGTGGGGCAGGGAGGATGAGGGACTCCCTCATTCACCCACACAATCAATCGATTCTGCTACCTTGTTCTCCAGCTGCTGACAGAGCGTTTGAGGGGGAAAGTGTCCACATCACATCAGATCACATCACAGTAGTAAGGGGCTGATGGTCTCAGGACTCAAATGGCTGGTCTGTGATTAGGCCATGTAGTGGCATTTGAGGGGGGAGCAGTCTGGCTCAGCTTGGTCAGAGTGGTTGGATTGTAGTTGGCAACAAGCACAAACCTCTTAGACCACAGCGCTTTTCCCTTAGCCATTTCCCTCACCTGCAGCCCCCCCACACCCCAAAAAAAGAAGAAAAAACACCACCTATATCCCCCTAGCCACTACTACTCCTACCCACCCCTTGAATCCTGACTCTCTACCACCTTCCTATCCCGAGCTACGGCCATTTTCCCACCAAACTCACTAAACGACCATGAATGGCTGAGTGACTGACTGTCCTGACTTTTCCATCTTATGACCCCGGCGGGACCGCTGGTCCAGTGCCGTGGAAAAAACAGATGTATTCGATGTATTCGGGGGGGAAACTAAATGTATTAGGGGTGCACAGATTGATCGGCACGCAATCTGTATCGGCCGATTTTGACCTCAAATATGCGATCGGCTGATTGCCGATATTTCTTGCTGATTGCCGATATTTCTTTATTTTTAATTTTTTTTTTTTTTTTTTTATAAATAAAAAGCCCTATCACTAATCAGGCTTTCCAATGATATAAAATACAATACCAATTGGTATTATTAAAGGGGAGAAATAATCGACCGAAATAATGTTTCCAAACTTTTTTGAGGAGTTTATACAGTATATCGGTGATCGGTTGGGCAGATATTTCCCATAGGCGATCGGTGGCAAAAAACGTGATCGGTGCACCCCTAAAATTTATTGTTTTTAAGTGCTGCCATTTTGGCCAGGTCTTGCTCGAAAAAGAGATCACTGATCTCAAGTGACTACCTGGTCAAATAAAGGTAAAATAAAAACAAATAAATAAAAAGTGATGTAGAACTGCTGCAGCGGGTAAAATGTAAAAAGGTGGAAAACAATGAAAAATAATGAGCGAAGGAAAACCACTTCTAATGTAGAAAGTCAGAATGTATTCAAGCTTAACAGAGCAAAGATTGTGTTAGTAACACTTATCACTGCCTTAATGCACACTTGGCAACACATTTTGAGTCGGTGCTCTTTCTCAGGCAGCAATGAATGACTGCACTATGACATAAAGTGCCAGACAAAACAATATTCTATGAAATATATAATATCTTTGTATTGCCCTAGTGTCATATGTGCCAAAATAACTTCCAATTCAATGTTATTACTTAACCCATTGATACCTGATGCAGCATTTGCGTGTATATCCCTCATTTGTGTGTGGATCCCTTTAAGTAGGGGTGCACAGATCGATTGGCACGCAATCTGTATCGGCCGATTTTGACCTCAAATATGCGATCGGCTGATTGCCGATATTTCTTGCTGATTGCCGATATTTCTTTATATTAAAAAAAAAGTAAAAAAAAAATCACTAATCAGGCTTTCCAACGATATAAAATACAATACCAATTGGTATTATTAAAGGGGAGAAATAATCGACCGAAATAACGTTTCCAAACTTTTTTGAGGAGTTTATACAGTATATCGGTGATCGGTCGATGATCGGTTGGGCAGATATTTCCCATAGGCAATCGGTGATCGGTGGCAAAAAACGTGATCGGTGCACCCCTACCTTTAAGAGTCTTAAAGGGCTACACACATAAATGCTGCATCAGGTATCAATGGGTTAACCTGTATCCCTGCTCTCCTCTGTGCTGCAGAGATGACCTGGTGCAGTTGGGCCAGGGGCCTGATAACAACACTGTGACTGTGAGGACGGTGAACGTGGGCCTCACCCTGCTGGCAGTGAGGGACCAGGAGCAGGCCAGTGTGGCAGACTACCTGCCCCTGCCTGTGGAGCATGCCATCCAGCCAGAGGAAGCCCACAGACTGGTGGTGGGAGATGTGGTCTGCTTCACTGCCCAGTTTGTTAGCCCAGACGGTGAGAGGGCCTCTACGCATTCTTACAGCGGCTGACATGTTGTTTTGTCCAAATGTAAAGGGATGAGAGCGTACCTGTTTTAGAGCAGAAAAAGAAAGAAAATGCTTAAAGAGCATGGTGCAGGTTAAAAAAAAATCTGAATTGACATTTTGGGCTCATGATTACAGTGAAAACACTCCAAAAAGACAAAGATCCCCCCCCCCCCCCCACAGGCCACCAGGGTATAAATATGGAGGAAAAGGTGGCATTTTATAAATGGGCATGTGACATAACAACAGGAGTGACATCACAAGAGGAGAATGTTCTGCTGGGGCTGACACAGGGATGTAAAGTCATGGAGAGTGAAAAAAGGTGACAGATACCAGGGCAGACATAAAACCACTCAGAAATCCTCATATTTTGGGCTGAAGTCAAAATAGTCACTTAAAGGTGACTATTTTGCATCCCTGTGACATCACAAAAGGTAGTTCTGTGTGTGATTGAAAAAAAGTTTTTTTCCCCCAAATCCCTTCCACATATTAATGCGATGTGGTCTCCAACCTGCACCATGCCCTTTAATGAAAGTTGATAAATAAATATGTTGCCCTCTTTACATTGCATTGTAGCGACACTACTAATGGCATCTAAGTTGCAGCAGCATTCTATGTTTGTGTGTTCAAGTATGTTTACTCACGTTTTCAAATTGTGATTGGTTCTTGTTATGATTCATCTCTGGAACATTTTCCTGGCTCCACGTTTTATTGAATTCCCCTGAAGGATAAAGTACCAATATATCTAATATCCATTTGAATTGAATAATTTCTCTTGCCCTGTCATTTTAACTGAGGGGTGTAACTTTGACAATCATTCTTGCTGGCTGGAGTTGATCACCTGCAATGACTCTTCCCTCCTCTGCAGGCGTTCATGGTACATGGAGCTCCTCAGCGGGTGGCGTGCTTCAGGTGGACCCTAAAACTGGTGCAGCCGTAGCCAGAGACTCGGGCACAGTGTCTGTGTACTATGAGATACCTGGTATTCTGAGAACCTACAGAGAGGTATGCAATCTGTGACAGCTGCTATCTTAGCCGCGGTGCCTCACCGACACTGTGTGATAAAGCTTGAGATGTGCAGCTATTTGTTCCAGTCATGGCTGTGATGAATGAGCTACACGAAACAGCTCTGAGCGTTAGAATTATGCAAACGGCGCACCTCTCTGGTTTCTACGCTGTACTGCTCCCTGTTCTCCAGAGATGCTCACCTCTCTGGTTTCTACGCTGTACTGCTCCCTGTTCTCCAGAGATGCTCACCTCTCTGGTTTCTACGCTGTGCTGCTCGCTGTTCTCCAGAGATGCTCACCTCTCTGATTTCTACGCTGTACTAGGGCTGCACGATATGAGGAAAAGCTGCGATGTGCGATAACACTGTTCAATATTGCGATGACGATATGACCTGCGATAAATAAAAAAAGCTATGGATCGTAACCCCCGATTCCAGGGGTTACGATCCAATTCCAGAATCGATTCTCGATTCCAACGATTCTCGATTCCACAGTCTAGAATCGATTCTCAATTATGTAGTTTTATATTGCAATAACACACAAAGGTAAATCTAAGACAAAAAATGACAAATGTATTAATGCTGAACTTCAAATTCAACTTCTGAAGTATTACAGTGAGGGCCTAAATTCATTTTGCAATATGAGTGTGTTAATTTAAGCATACGTATCAGTAAGTGGCACGGGATTCTCAAAGCCTGTGTTGAGGGTCATACGAACAAAAATGCACTCTTGAAGCTAAAAAAAGTTAATTACCGTAAATTCCGGACTATAAGCCGTACCGGTGTATAAGCCGCACCTGCAAAGTTGACTATTTTTTTCTTATATAAGCCGCACCGGACTATAAGCCGCGGGTGTTTTAATGGTTTTTTTTTTTTTTTTTTTTTTTTTTTATGTTTAATTACCATATGTAAGGGTTCATGCACAGAGGGGATTGAGATGGCTGTTTGAGGAAGCTCCCATTTATTAACATTTCAACAAAACAACATAACACAACACCACCTGTGTTGTTTTTTACAGTGCACACAGTGTCATACAGTGTGGTGAAAAGAGGGCAAGAGAGGAAATTAAAACTTATTATAGTTATATAGGATTTATAGTTAGAAAGAGTGCTAAAAAAGAGAGATTTTTTTTTTTTTTTTTTTTTTTTTTTTTTAAATCCATAGATAAGCCACACCGTTATATAAGCCGCAGGGGCCAAAAAAGGCCAAAAAACGGGAAAAAAGGTGCGGCTTATAGTCCGGAATTTACGGTATTTATATTTTTACTTCAATGTAGAACAGTCATTTCTTACACATGAGATTACTTTTAGCCTTTTAGTCATAACGATCATTGAAAGATATTCCATATTCCAGACTGAAATGTTATAACAGAAGTGGAGTATTGGCCAGAATGACATGAACATTTGGACACTTATTCAGCCGGTATCTTGCACGTTTGTTTTTTTTGCGATAACACGTGGCTTTTGCGATGTGTTCATCGCGCATTTTCATATCGCGATGACGATGAAAATACGATAAATCGTGCAGCCCTACACTGTACTGCTCACTGTTCTCCAGAGATGCTCACCTCTCTGGTTTCTACGCTGTACTGCTCACTGTTCTCCAGAGATGGTGATCTGCTGTGAAAGTGCATCATAGCGTATCTCGATCATAACGAGGGTAAAGAATGTGTTGCAGTGCAGCAGGTGCACAGCAGATCCATCATCACCTTTCACTAAATCACTGTGTCTGCTTAATGTGTGTATCCAGTCGTGCTCTGGGACTGCCACCCCCCCTCTCTGATTTACCCCCCATTTTTCTCCCGATTTGGCCTTGGTCAGTTACCCCTGCTGTCCCAGTCATTGCTCCGCCCCCTCTGCTGATCTGGGCAGAGTTGTAGACTAGCACATGCCTCCTCCTCTGATACATGTGAAGTCGCCAGCCGCTTCTTTTCACCTGACAGTGAGGAGTTTCACCGGCAGGACGTAGCGTGTGGGAGGATCACGCTGTCCCCCCCCCCCAACCCCTCTCCCCTCGAACAGGCTGACTGACCAGAGGAGGCGCTATTGCAGCGACCAGGAAACATACCCTTAATCCGGCTTCCCACCCACAGACACGGCCAATTGTGCCTGTATGGACGACCGACCAAGCCGGAGGTAACACGGGGGGTCGAACCTGCGACCCTCGTGTTGCTCGGCAGCGGATCTACCGCTGCACTATTTTTAATGAAGATTTCCAATGAACAGTGTGTGAGCATTGAACAGGTGAGCCAGTTAGTATTTGATCTCACACACAAAAGGTGTTGACACAATCGTCCTCACAAAATAAAGATCGAATAAAGATTTGTCACAATTCAAATGGAGACATTGACGGAGGTGTCAGTGATGTTGTCTCATGATGGCTCCTTTCCCTGACAGTCCCATTGATGTAAACAATTACTGAGCCCATGTTAGGTAGAAGTCATTACTGAGCCCATGTTAGGTAGAAGTCATTGTGCAGTACAGATATGTAAATGTAAATACAGATGATTAAAAGCACAACATCTGGACCTTCTTTTTTATTGACTTGTTTTGTGTCTTTTCTGTGTCTGTGTCCTCCTGCAGGTAGTGGTGGAAGCGACTAGAAGGACAACAGCTATGGCGCAGGCTGCACCCGTCAGGAATGACAAGGAGACAAAGGTCCTGCTCACCACCAGAGAAGCAGGAAGCAACCTTATAGGTACTGAACCCACTCTGTTTGAATTCTGTCCCTGTTCTCATTTATAACAAGAATTGAGAAGAAGAAAAAGAAAAAAAACTAATTCGTTTTAGAATTACTAGAGCAGTGATTCCCAAAGTGTGGTCCACAGTTACTGAAGCTGGTGATTTTTTGGGGGGGACGAATACAAACTACCAAATGGACTGTACTTGACTAGAAAGCTTAAATAATACACAAACAAACTAGGTTAGACCACCCAAATCAGTGTTTTTATTTTACTATACATCCTGGAACTAATGACGTTAGCATTCTCCTTCCACATACTTTTTAACGTTAGCATTTGAGCTAACGCTATTGTAACAAACATTACTAATGTGATGAATAAGACATATTTGCTGATGTACCCCACCCAGCCTGCCAGCTTCAAACCATGACAGGCTCATTTGAATTAAATCTAGCTAAAAGCTAAGAAAACTGCAGTGCATTGTTTAACCCATTGGTACCTGATGCAGCATTTGCATGTATATATCCCTCATTTGTGTGTGTATCCCTTTAAGACCGCGAACCGCGTTTCGCGCTCTTAAAGGGATACACACACACACACATGCTGCATGAGGTATCAATGGGTTAAAAGGGTGGTAGGAAGTGAAATGCTTGTGCGTCTTCTTTTCAAAATCACCTGCTAAATCCCACTTGAACCCATGTGCAGGCAAATACTTCTGATGAGTAAGAGGGAGAAAATGTTCCAATCTGGCTTTGGGGTTTTTGCCTACATATTTTGTATGTGGATGGATTATTAATTTGCCGTGTGCCCAAATTCACATGTTCTATTAATGAGAGAGAGAGAGAGAGAGAGAAAAAAAGTAAATAGATCATCATCTTTCACCCATTGGGTGTGACTGTGCCCCCTGGAAGATCTTCACATGGCACCGTGGCATTGTGAAGACTGGTGCAGTGATGTGCTTCCCTGTGGGACCGGTGGAGGCTGCACAGCCATTACACAGCATCCCCATCAATCACCCCTAATGACCTCATCAAGAAATCTGTCACCCGCAGGGGTGCTCTTTCTTTACACTTCCTGAAAGATTCAGCGCGATCGCACGTAAAATGGCATAGCTGTGGCCGAACACAATTCACGTACTCACTCACTCACTCACAGAGACTTTGCATTCTTTTAGTCTGATTTTAATTTGAACTTTTAAGCAAGAACCAAGATGTATATTTTTAAGGAGATAATGAAGCACATAATAAGTCTGAGGTGATTGCGTTGTTGTGCCCTGCAGGACTGTGCTCGTCCGCTCAGACCGATGCCATTGCTCAGCTGCAACCAGAAACCTCCATCAGCTGCCACCTCAGCTTCACCAGTGATGACGTGACCTTCCCTCCTCACGATGTCTTCAACACGCACACCGGCTTTGACCCCAGCACCGGTAAGGCTGCTCTAAAGTAGAGTCCCCACAGCGCATTGTAGACTTCCTTAACTCCCAGTGGATTTGTTGAGGAGCATTGACGTTTCGGTCATGGCGACCTTCATCAGAACGTTTTCTGTTGAAGGTCGACAACAAATAAACTGGGGCCGGTTGCACCAACTGGTCTTACACTGGTCTTAAGCTAAGTTGGTCGTAACTTTACGACCTAACAGCTACGCCGGTTGCACCAAGACGACTAAGCCTTATTTTCACTAAGACCAGGCGTAACTCCTACGCCTCGTCAGGAGGAGGCGTAGCAGAGATCTCCGCGGAGACCTTTTTGACCGCCATCGTCGTAACACCGCCAGTTCGCCGTCTTTGAAAGCACGACGTTAGATTATAACTAACTAGTTGTGTGGCTTAGCCTTCCCAAATGTTGCCGTTACTTTTTTAGAATGTAATACATAGAATTGGGAACGTTACATTCAATTTCATTCAGACTCCCTGACACTAATCGCCGCCGCCATTTTCCCCCGGGGCTTCCACAGGAGGAGGGGGGTGGGAGGAGGGAGGGTGTAGTGACGCACATACAGTAGTGGGTGACGGCGCGAGGCACATGTGGGCCAATCAGAGGGCATTCCCCAACAATTCACATGAACGCGCATTGCTACGACCAGCGTAGTTAAGACCAGACATAAGCCGTGTTGGTGCAACAGGCGTAAATCCATGGTCTTAACTAAGACCGACGTAGGAGTTATGACCAGGCATAGTTAACACATTCAGTGCCAAGGACGTCTGTGCACGTCCTAAAAAAAAGTAACGTTCAGTGCCAAGGACGTCTGTGGACGTCCTAAAATCATAATTCATATTATTCCATAATTCTGCTGTTTAAGGTCGTACCCAGCCAGTGAGCATGAATCCCTTCAAGGGATCACACGGCGCCACCTTAAACATCGTCACAGGAGCTGCTCCACCCACCTCAGATCCTTTACTTTGTACAGGAGACAGCGGAGAAAGCCGTGGAAACCGATGCATGCTTTCTGCCAGAGCCTATATATTGCTCCGTCTACAGCGAGAGTGGGCTCGGCTGCATCCGCGCTCACAACTGAGCTCTTATGCTTCTATCTATCTCCACACGATTTCCTAGAAAGGCAGCATCCGAAGCCGAACGGGCCAAGCCTTTTCGTTCAGTCGCGTTTGCCAGCGCGCATCATTTCCTTGATGCCCATCAAGGAAATGATGCGCGCAGCAAAGCTGGGATCTGTCCGGGGCAAAAACGAGTCGAGAAAGCAAACTCTGTGCGTGTGGGAGGAGCCCGCAGCTCAGAGGTGGAGAGGGGGGGGGGGGGGGAGAGGGGTGTGTGGCTGCACAGAAACCACACCACACGCCACCACATCAGAAAACACCAGCCAGAGTCAGTGAATGTGCTCGAAATTAGAGTGCAAAAGGTATTCATAAAAGGGGCTATATCTTGGAAAGAAAAAAAAAACGACAGAAAACCCATGAAAGTGCACTTTTTTGAGAGGCTGTAATTTCATAATGGAACTGTCTAGAAACAAAATTTCTTCTTTGGAAGAAGCAGGAGTGTTCAATCTTTCATTAAAGTCCAGCCCCGTTAATATAGCCATAATAGAAAAAATTCTATAGCTGTTTTCAACTGAATGGAAGTGAATCTGGCACAGGCTCCAGACAATTTTACTGAAGCGCTGTGGCACTGAATGTGTTAAGACCAGTTGGTGCAACCGGCCCCTGGGCTTTAAGTCTACAATGCGGTGTGTGGACAATAGGGCTGTGCCGATTCACTTATCTCCCAATTCGATACTATCACGATACTTTGGTGCCGATTCGATATATATTGCGATTCACGATTATTGCGATTCTACGATTATTGCGATTCGATATTACGATTTATTGCGATTTTTGTTTATTTTTTTCTTTTATTTTTTCAGTTTGTTTGCTTTTTTACACTAGATTAGAACATGGGAAAAGTTGAATCATACACTAGAGACTGTATATTATATATCATGAGTAGGGCTGGGCGATATAGTTAAAAACAGGGGCGGACTGGGATCATAATTCAGGCCGGGCATTAGATACCAAGCAGGCCAGGCCGATATGGGCCAACGCGCGTGAAATTTGGGCCGTTTGAAGCCAGATTTGGGTCCAATTTTACAATGAGATGCACCCACTTTAACCCTGAAGTGTAATTATTACTTCAGACTAACTAATAAAGTAATAAAACCACTAGTAAACCAGTAGGCGGCGCCTGGCCTGCTGTTCAGTGAGTGGCCTGACTGCAAGCACCCAAAAAAAAAAAAAAAAATTTTTTTTTTTTTTTTTTTTAAATTTGCGATTATCGATTCTGGAATAAAAGATCGATCCAAAAAATCGTGACATTAAAAATCGCGATACTTAGGTGAATCGATTTTTTCCCCCACCCCTAGTGGACAACACTGAGTGGATGCGCGTGCTCTCGACTTCTGCTTGTGCTTATGGTCAACATTAACATTCAGACTGCAGAGATCAGGTTCATGTCCACGGAGACATACGCCTTCACAATTAATCGTACATTCACAAAACCATCATTTAGGCCCTACAGAGACATGAACTCAATGTCCGGAGATGTACTGAGCTGAGCTGAGCTGTTCACCTTAAAAGTAGCAGTTGCAGAGAGATGTATTGAGTGGACCTTGTAGCACTGCACTAGCTTTCCCTCTCTTAAGTGTTGTAAATGTGTTGGAGGCTTTTGACTTTCACATAAGCGACTACCCATTAGAAGCATAACAGTTTCCATAACAAGGCAACTTCTAAACGCAGGCGCAGATCTGTGACGCTCTGAACTCTGAAACTGTTTACAAGCACACCATCATAATCAATACCTCCAAGGCCCATGGAAGGAGTTTAGCATATGGGCTATAAAGGTGTCTGGGTGATGTATTGAACTGAAGAGGCTCCCTGACACTTAAGTGCACTGCTCTTAATTGTGTTTGGGAGTTGGGACTTGAACTCAGTTGTTGCCTCATCTCTGAGGTCAAACCTCTGGAGGCTTTTAGCCTCAGCTGTAATCCCAGGGATTACAAGTTTGTACCTACTACCATGTAGCTTTTCAGACCACATTACTAGTACCTACTACCATGTAGCTTTTCAGACCACATTACTAGTACCTACAGTACTCCCATGTAGCTTTTCAGACCACATTACTAGTACCTACTACCATGTAGCTTTTCAGACCACATTGCCACTAGATACCAAGCAGTTGCTGTACATGGTTATCTTAGCTCTACCTGATTTTAAATAGATTTTAATTTCTCATCATCAGAAAAGTACAATTAGGAAATTGCTTTGATTTACTTTGATTTGTCATTCTCTGTTGTTTCAAACACACACATCTGTAATTTTATCTTGCTCATTCTCTTTCTCCCCCCCCCCCAATCCATCTTTGACACAGGTTTCTACACATGTTCCATGACCCTGCGGCCCGTGAGCGACCAGCAGACCCGCGTGCTCAGCATGTCCATGACCAACCTGCTGGTGAAGGCTGGCCTGGAGGGCAGCGCCTTCTCCGGAGAGCAGGTCAGCGCCATGCTGCCCATCGAGCCAGGCCTCTACTCTGACCAGACGGAGCTGCTGCTCTCCAACCTGCACCCAACGGCTGAGCTCACGGTCTATGGCCCCACTGCAGCGCTGGCCAACATGGAGGTCAGAACACAACACACTGTTACCCTGCTGCCACGAGAACTTGTAATATCATGTCATGTCAATGCAACACAAGACGTAGAGTATAACTGTAAACCGTTTAGTAAGAACAAAGTCTTGATACCGACACTAGGGATGAGACAATAACCGCTACTTTACTTTAAATCACAGTAAAAACAATAACGGTTATGACACTTGCCCTACTTTTTATTACCGTGACTGCTGTAACCACTGGCTTGTTGGGAGGCTGAATAACAAAGGCAAAAAAGAAAATCACAATTTTACAGAAATGTTTGACGTGTTCTACAGTCTAGAGGTCCTTGCACATCGGGAGCGTTTTTTCCGTGCGATTAATTCGCACGTCAATAATATTTTCCGAACCTACATCAGTCAATGCAACCCTGCATACCAACAGCGAAGTTTCGCTCAGCGTTATTGCGGTGTTTATTTTTCCGAACCACGGTTGATTTTTCAGAAATTCGCTTCCGACGTGTACACGTGTTGCTGTGGTGGGTCAAAACTCGCATCGCAATTCCGTGCCGTATATTCGCATCGCTCTTGATGTGTAAGGACCTTTAGTCTTACATTAAAACAGTTTTAAAGAGGAGAAATGTCGTGGGCAGCAAGGAAGTTCCACCGTGCTTCAGCTTGTAGGCAGGTCTGGTGCCTCACAGGAGCAGGACACACCAGCACCGGTCAGGAAGAGGTCTGTGGAGCAACACGGACTGTTAAGGAATCAGACGTTTGAACGTGCAATACATCTTCATCAGAGTCAATGTCAGACAGAGGCAGTGGTGTCGTAAAGAGATCACCAACAGGTGAGTGAATGGGGCAGTCCATTCAATTAGCCGATGTCTGTAATTAGTGTACTCGAGCAATAAGCTGCTGAAACGAACACACACAGTTCCAGGTAGTGAGACGTTGCGATGAAACACACGCACAGTGCCGGGGGGAGGGGGGTGGGGGAGGGTCCGACCTGCGCAAATCTGCACCGTTTACGTCGACACCTGGGTGTGATTTTCTTCTATGTATTTTATTTTGTCTATTGGTGTACGATTAAAAAAAAAAAATGCTGCCCTGTGCAGAATGTTGCACTTTGCACCTCATTGGTAGAGTACAGACATTGGCTAATTGAATGTACTGCCCCTTTCTCACCTGTTGGTGATTCTCTTGACAGTCTTTATACAACAGCACTCCTCTGTCTGACATTGAGCCTGATGAAGATGTATGACACGTTGAAACGTTAGTCTCATTTCTGCACCTTAATAAAAGGCATTAACAGTCCGTGTTGCTCCGCTGACTTACTGAGAAATGCCATGTGTTCGATATGATAAATTAGTATTTCAGCAATTGAAACATATTACAGTTCTGTCTTTTTGCCTTTCATATTCTTTATAATCCGGTTGAGATTGTATATTGAGATAATTTTGGCCAAGATAATCCTGCTATGAAACGACACAGGCCTAGCTGACACCACTTGCTCCATGTCATTAGGTGGTGTCTACTTCTCCCAGCATTGCCGTCCACGAGAAGGAGGCAAACCACGGCTTCCCCAGTTTCTCCAAGTACACCGTCAGCGCCGTGGACCCACACGCAGCAGCCACTGCCTCCATCTCCATAAGCAGCGCCCCCTCTGGCCAGAGTCTCGTCATCCCGGTCACTCTCATCCACGTGGCCGATCCCAGCTCGGCCATGCAAGGTCAGATGTCTTCACAGAGTGTAGACAAAGACAGTGTCATCAAAGCAAAACACTTCAACTTCAAGTCACTTCCTGTACTTGTGTCACATGGGCTTTGCCCATGGTTTACCACGGCCACGCCCACTTAGGAGACTTTCAGCAGGTCTGAGTCTATTGGAGTCAATGGGAGGAGTGAAGGTGATCTCGGATTATGACTGATTCTTTCGCCCCCAAAGTCATCAAAGTAAATATTCAGCCCGTTTTTCTCCCCAATTTTACTTGGCCCGGTCATTGCTCCTCCCCCTCTGTTGATCTGGGGAGAGTTGTAGACTAGCACATGCTTCCTCTGATTCATGTGCAGTCGCCAGCCACTTATTTTTCACCTGACAGCGACAGAGGGCTCGAACCTGCGACCCTCGTGTTGGTAGGCAGGGAATCCACTGCACTACCTGGGTAGCCTGGGTAAACCCATCCCCCACGTGACCTGCTCTCAGACCTGTTCTCAGTGACTGGGAACTGAGAGAGCAGGTCACGTGGGGGCTGGGTTTACCTAGGCTACTACCTGGGCAGGACACCTGAGCAAAACTATTGTTAATATCTACAGAATCAGTAATCCGGCAGTATTTCTGTCATCTGTAGCAAGGGCACTGATGAGGCAGTAGACCTTCAATAACCATCCATCACTCCATGAACTATTAATAGTGTAGATACTATTCACCTTATGTAGCCCCGCCCACTTGACCCAGTTGTGTTATGACTTCCTGTTCAAAACACCATCTGTTTTACCTGCTCACTAGTACTGTACTGTCACAGGAAGTGTCAACACAATAGGAAGTAACTGGCTGACCCCTGTGTTGGAACACGAGGTGAATAGGCCGTTCACATTTCACTGAAACCATAACAAACCGTTATATTTCAGTGCTTTAGCTAATATTTGATAGTGTGCTTTAGCTAACATTTGAGAGTGTGTGTTGTATGTTCGTTCGCAGTGCCTCTTTAACAGGTCTTGACAGGCTGTTATCTCATCCGCCTGTCTCTCTCCAGCTGCTGCTCCAGTCGTTTACCAGGAGGGGGCGCACTCCCTACAGAACTTACTCGACTCCTACCAGATGATGTTCTTCACGTTGTTTGCGCTGCTGGCCGGCACAGCCATCCTCATCATCGGTGGGTCAGCCTTCATCTCTGTGGGATGATGATGATGATGACTGTGGCTTGGGAAGCTTCAGAGCAGTCGGGCGCAATGCGTTCCCACTATAAATAAAGTGCTTGAATTACCTGGATGACTTTCTGTGCTAACGACTAGCCTGACTCGCCTCGTGCATTTAGAATTCATTAAAACATACCCACCTACTTTGTCATGTACTGTAAGCGTGTTCAGTTTTTACAATAGCGTTGACCTTTTCACATTCATCTTTTTCAGTCTCATTAATTTTTTTCATGCTTTGGTTCATGAGATTCTTCATTTAATTGGAGTGTGCAGGACTCTTGTCAAGTGTATTATTAGTTTTAATTCATTTTTTAATAGATTTTCACGCTTTGTGTAACAACAGCAGGCGAAGAAGACCACAGAAATATAATTTTTTTTTTTTTTTTTTTACCTTACTTTCTACTTAACATTTCTACTTAACAACACCTCCGGAGAACAGTGCAAACTTTGTATTGAGGTCATTTTGTTATTGCTAACAACTAGAGAAGTAACAAATTAAGTATGTCATGAATGAAGTACTGTCATAATAACATCACAAGTTGTTTAGTATCCAATAACAGTGGTCACAACTTGAAATAGCTGTAGATGTGGATGGCTTATATGATTCCCGAGAGACGGTTTGATTATGAGCTGTTTAAACAATGTGAGGATTTTCAATTGAATGTTTCCCCCCCTCTTCCAGTGGCCCATGCAGCCTTCGCTCCACGGGACCAAGCATATCACCCTGCTTTCATCCAGAGGACACCACCCAGCTCAGGTGAGGCAGTGTCACCCACTCCAGCCTTTTTTATTTGATTTTATTTAACCAGATAAGACATTTGAGATACAAGATCTCTTTTGTGAATGTGATCTGGCCAAGAAGGCAGCAATTACAAGCCAGGTTACAATCAACATAAATTACAGTACATATAAAGGAAACATAAAAACAGGGCTATAGATCTGAAACATTTAAAAAAAGCAAGGACAACCAAATACATCATAAAATAGCACTTTCAAGGGTAATAAATAACACAGGATCAAGAACGTAAAAACATATGGCCTAAAAACAAAATGTACAGGTCAAAAAGGGCAAAGTAAAAGTAGACATTACTGCAGGAGCAGCTTGAAGTAAGAACTTCAGATAGAGCATGTTTAAAACTGGACCTAATAAGATGAAGCAGACACCCAAAGGGGAATACCGCAGAATGTCTGCATCAAAATGTATTCCATCTATATGCTCTGTCTCACTTTGCTGTTTAATTCATATCAATCCCTGAATCAGTGATGTCACCATGTTTTAAAGCTCCAGTGAGGATTAATTAAAAAGATGGACAATCTGTGACATTATGTAGGACCATTTTCAATCTTTCTTTCTGGCTTTCTCTCTCTCTCTCTCTCTCTCTCTCTCTCGAAAGAAAAAGATGGCAGCACTTCCATCAAGCTGATGTGAATGTAAACGTTAAGGGGAGCATTGCATCATTCATTTTGAATGAAGCAGCTGCAGGCTGTGTCTGATTTCACAATTGATAGTCTGATCACTGCTTTCTATATTTGGGAGACTTATTCATGTTTATCAATACTGAATGGGGCTGGCTAATGTGGACTCTGAAACGGGAGTGCTTTTTAATTTCTGCCAACTCGTTTACTACCAGGAATGAATTAGCTCCACTCGCTCCTCCTCCAACACAAAGTGGCTGAGTTTCCCAACAAAGAAGCTTCTTAAGGAGTTAAGAAGCTTCTTAACCTTCTAAGCCTTCTTAGAGGCTGTTAAGAAGGGTGTAAGAAGGCTCTAAGGCTTTAAGAAGGGTTATGTGAAAGGTGCTATATAAATCCACAACATTTTTATTATAAAAGGAATCCATTCTGATTAGAGTCATATAGCCTACGGTAAAACATTTAAAACACAAGTAACCATATTACATAGAGGAGAGATTTTCAAGTGTTCCCCAATTTTAAACACTAAAAGGTTCATGAAAGAAAGGAAAAAGGGAAAAACACAACAGTGGACTATATTATTATGTCCTTTTGCCTGACACGGCTGAATCTGCGAGTGTTTCGTTGTTAAAAAGGTGTTAAGAATGCCCCAGACCCTTCTTACAAAACCTTCTTAACGAAAGATCAACTTAGGCTAAGAAGCAATCGGGAGCTTCTTTGACCCTTCTTAACTCCTTAAGAAGCTTTTGGGAAACGCAGCCAGTGACCGTTTCAATCTCTTTTTAAGATGCACTTTTCCCACCTCTTCTTTTACTCACTGCTTCATTTGGATCTTTTTCAGGTATCGGCTCTCCGGTGTCAAACTCCTTCAACCACACGATACCCAGTACCGACCCAAAGAGCAGCCCCAAGTTGCGTCTGTATTCTCCAGACTACAGGTCTTGATAAAGCCTTCTGTCTGCTCACTATTCTTCAAAAGTGGAACACCAGAGGTCGTTAATATGTATTTTAAATGTGCCTCTCTATCCCTCAAGATGAGGGACATGACTGCAAAAGTTGAGTTGTTTAAAAGAGACGTCATTTCCAAATTGACAGAACAATTACCTACCTTGATACCTACTTTCTTTGTGTGTGTTTTTGTGTGTCGAAGCAAGGTGGTATAATCGCACATAATACCGTCTTATGTTGTAATATGCGTTTGAAATCATTTTTTATACAATACTGCTTCATTATAAACTGACGTCCTTTGAACAGGTAGGATGTGCTCGAAAAAGAAAAAGAAAAAAAATCTCTTGTTTGCACTTAAATAAGGTTGCTTTATGTATATGTTTGATCTGTTGTGTGCTATTGACATTGTTTATTTCATTAATCGGTTTGAGATTGTGAAATTTAGTAACTCAGGACAAACCTCGCTCGTGTAAGACAGTTGACAGAAAATATTAACTTGAAGATGTTTATTTCTAAGGAAAAACTGTCATTGGTAGTGTTGTCGCGTATACATTTTGTGAAGATTATTACCACTGAAAACCGTCCTTCTCATAAGTTCTAAACCCTCCATATGTGCGCATAATCAGAGCCAGGAAAATGGTTGGTCCACTTTTTTTCTTCTGTGACATTGTTCTGGAATTAAATGTCCTTTTGTAGCATGGCTGCATTTTTGAGCCCGAAAGACATGCAGCTCTTCTTCACTCTCATTCATGAATGTGAAGCAGTTGAGAAATGTGAAGCGTCGTTCAGCTATTATAATCCAACATTGTTTCAGAGTGCAAAAAGAATCGATGTGACCTGGTGTTGTTTTGTGTTCCTGCCTACAACACATTTACTGTAGCTCTGTTCAATTACTGGGACATAAGAGTGTGGCATTGTTTTAAATGAGCTATTTTTGTATTTGAAGAGAATATGTTGACAGAATCGTATTTATGTTAGCTAGTGAAATTGAGTTCTATTGGAACAGGAGGATGTTATGCCACCGTGTGTTGAGATTGTTTCAGTGTTTCAGTTTGTTAGTCACGCCTTATGATATATGATGATGATATATCTGAACAGCTTTCAGCACTTACTACAATGGTCTGATTGTAGGAATATGTCGCTGCCTTTGCTAATAAAAGTTTGTATTTTCTACATTCTGCCATGCATATCTTTATTGCCTCTTAATACACTATATATACACATATATATATATAGTATTATATAATACCTCACATAGTAAAATATTGCTAGGGCTTTCAAATACAACCCTCTTCAAGATTGCTTACAGGGAAGGTTTGTGATGGGCTATCCACCCAGCAGCCAGACTGAACATTCAGCATCAGTCTTGTCAAGTAGATGCAGTATGTTCATCTTCAACATACATTAGACGTGTGGAGTTTGAATTTGAAATATGAGTCTTAGTCTAGTGACTAGTATGAGTCTTAGGTTTAGTTCGTCTGAGGAACTAAACTTATCTCAGAAAACCCATTTATGCTACTCTACACTTCCCTATGAATTCATTTTCTGCATCAGTGCATTTTTTATTTATTTTATGTCATCCTGAATGCATTTTGTTGACATCCAGTTTCTCTTGTCCAATGCAGTTACCACTGTTTCCCGCTGCCTGCATTTTGCAATATGCTTTCTTTACCTCGTCTGTATGATTTCTACACGTTTCCTCTATTTAGTTTTATATGTGCAAAAAAGTGCAATTAAAGTAATTGCGTATTTGGGTGTCAATTAAACTGAAAATCCTAGAAAGCAATCAGACTGATTGAAGCACGGCAAATACAGTAAATCCAAGAGAACATGCATCATCATCTACATGGTAAGCAGGTTTATTTTCACCTTCACTTCCTCTGGTGTTTCTGTCAGAGACTAAAGCTATCTGCTCTGTCCCACAGCCAGTGAGACACACCACCACGCTCTGCTCTGCTGTGCTCCACACAAACAGAGGGTCTTCCTCCCTGGCTCCCTGAGGACGTGTTTAAAGGTCTGAGACCACTGAGCAAACATCTCCCCATCTGTCAGTGGCAGTGGTCTGGACTGCTGTGG
The DNA here is from genome assembly GCF_964638095.1 of Poromitra crassiceps. Lineage (NCBI taxonomy): Eukaryota > Metazoa > Chordata > Actinopteri > Beryciformes > Melamphaidae > Poromitra > Poromitra crassiceps. Next base: position 51,508,294 of record NC_139629.1, on the reverse strand, counting down.
TGGCCTCCCACCTCATCTGTATGCCTTCGCAAGCCCTCCGTGTGCCACCAACTGCTACAGTACATTACAGAATTACATATTAAGCAGCAGATAGATATCGAGCAGCACCACATGCCCCAGTCGTGCACTCGAGTGTGGCAGCCATGGGAGGTGCAAATCATATGTGTGTCCGTTTACGGTGCGTTTACATTGAGCAAAACCTAGACTTTCCCTGTGTTTTTTTTACCCACAGCAAATGACAGCAGTCTGTGGGAGTTCTGTTCACAGATCTACAACAAAGCCACCAACATCCCTTGCAGCATATGCAGTTAATAATCCAGAGTAAGTCATACAAGCTATTAGGGGTGTCACGATATTTCGTCGCACGATATATCGCGATATCGAAAAGTCACGATATGTGTATCGTCAGAAAAAAATTATATCGTAAAAAAAAATTAAAAAAATAGCTCCTGAATAATAATAGAACAAATTTAGCAGAATCAACACGCATGAGTGAGGGGGTAGACTACTACTGGCATGGCAAAACAGCTCAAGGGGTACATAAGATTATATAAGTTTAGGGACCATTGAGCATGAGTTATTTAAGAAATAGATTGTATACTTTATTTTTCTTTCACCATGCAACAAACATTTAGTTTGTGACAGTGTGACACATTCTATTGCAAGAGAAGCATTATCTTCCATGTTGTTTTCTAGTTATAATAACAATTTCCAAAAACAGCATTTGTTTTGTATTTTGTGTATTTCAAATGAAAGACTATTTTTCCAGTATTTTCCCAGGGCTCCCTTGAAAAGAGGTTTCGATTTCAACGGGACTCACATGGTTAAATAAATGATAAATAAATACATAAAAATTATTTACTTTTGTTAAAAAAAATATTGTTAAAATATCGTATCGTATCATTATCGTGAACCCAATATCGTGTAACGTATCGTATCGTGAAATTAGTGTATCGTGACACCCCTACTAGCTATATATACTCTTTGTATTTCTCTCATGCGCTATATTATTTCTCTGAGACGATGCTGGGCAGACAAAGCCTCTACATGTATGCCTGAGACGTGTGTATGAGGGAGAGCCAGCTGTGTAGCACAGGCTAGCTAGGGCCACAACAGGGGCTCAAGGGCATAGCCTACTTCATATAGGAGCTTGGCTAGCCTAGGAGAACCAAACATGTTAACTATAACGACACACACCACCAGCTGATTGGCTATCCACTGCAACAGCTGCTTCTGGGAGACCAGGGCAAACCGGTTTTGATTGGCTGCGTGGCTTGGCTAAATTGTGATGACATTCATCATCCAAAATGACCATTTTGAAATGACTCCCCCGTCACATGACGGTGACATGCAGGTTTCAACAGTACATCTATGGCTCATTAGGGCAGTCATCCGTATTACATGAAGATGACAGTTAATTTATTCTCCCTGTCAAGGCAGGGGAGTTGCGAAAAGCCCCCCTGTCAGGCTGTCTGACTGAGAGCCATGCTGCTGCTTCCTGGGTGAAGGCAGGCAGGCAGGCCGCTGCTGTTCCAGATGGCTTACGATGCTGCTGACAGTGGAGGGGATCAATGACGCCGGGCAATGAAGGAGACCTGACAGGAATAGTAAAGATATTCCTCACAGAAGGATCGGGATGTTGGGAAGAGTCGCCATCGATCGGGAGCCTGAACAGCAATCTTATCTCACCCGAAGAAGGTTGGAGTCAAACGAGGAAACAATGGCTGCAATGAATGCAAACTTAATCTAAAGCCGCCACAACATTCTTACTGCTTTGATTTGTTGAGGAAATGCACTGACCTTTTTGCTTTTGATATTCATGACTTTCGTGATGTTCTTTATGAATATCAGAAAACAATTCCTTTGCTAACCCGGTGTTGAGGCGAATAAATGACCTTTATGGCCTCTGCAATGTTCCTTCGTCTTGTGTGCCAGGTGAGATCCATCACACTTTGCATGTCTGGATGAGGCAGTTGTGGGGCTCGGCAGAACCACTGGCAGAACCACTGGCAGAACCACTGGCAGAACCACTGGCAGAACCACTGGCAGAACTACTTTGCATTCTCGGAAAAAAACTTTCCCACTCTGCTGGTGAGATGATTGGGCGCCTTCTTCCATCACAGCTGCTAGATGTTTTGTGGGGCTGAACTAAGAGAGCGGTTCTGCCTCAGTTGCCTCTCTGGCTGCCACCCAAACACACCCTCTGGCTGCCACCCAAACACACTGGCACTGGCATGAGCAGTCATCCAGGGGAAGGAAGGAGGGCGCCCACCAAGGAGCAGAATGATGACAGACCTGATTCAACGTGCTTCATAACCTATGGGGGGGGGGTTGTGGGTGATGTTCCTCATCCACAAGTCATACGTTGTATAGACTTATTATGAGACACACAGTCTGCACCACTTTTCATCACTAGAATGTATGACTGAATACTGTAGCCTAATTGTGGGGTGGAAAATGTGAAAATTGGATTTAGGTGTAGAGGTATTTGATTTTGTGATTTGATTTTTTTGTGTCTTTATTCCCACAAGAGAACATTGTCTTTTCTCTCGCCCCACTCCAGAGGGAGGTCTAAGAGCAAGGTCAGGTCAGATGCAGAACAGCAGCCCTGCAGATGGTAGGTCCAGTGTTGCTTCAGCCAGACTAAACGGATTATATGCCACCCTGCTGGCAGAAGGTGGCAGCTTTGTTGGCATGTGAAGGGCACAGAACAGAGGCACGTGGCAGTCTAGGGGGTATAAACCACTGGATTAGAAGTCCCTCTGTAGTGGGAGATTGAGCGTGGCATCTGGCGATGGTGACGGCCAACATCACTTTGCCACTGTTGCCTGATCCTGGCTGTGCATGGCGGTGCGGGTATGCCCTTCCGGGTGGCATGCCTCAGGGTGGCATGCCTCAGGGTGGCATGATGCCTCAGGGTGGCATGCCTCAGGGTGGCATGATGCCTCAGGGTGGCATGATGCCTCAGGGTGGCATGATGCCTCAGGGTGGCATGCCTCAGTGTCTCCTTGGCCATCGGGATTAGAGAGAGCCACAGAGAAGACCTAATGCGCTCCATCTGCAGGCCATGTTCTTCCACTGTGCTTCCCAATCCCACTGTCACCGGTTTGTCGCACAGCTCCGGCATCGGCCTTGGCAGGAAAACAAGTGATCTCAGAACTTCCCAGCACAACCTTCCCTCCTGCAGGTGGCTTACTGTTACTGAACCATCATGGTGGCAAAACCCTCAATTTCATGGACAAAGCGTTCATCGTCTCCAAAACGCACTGTAAATGCATCCAGAATCTCAATAAGCTTTAAAAAAAAAAGATGAAAAGAAAAGGAGTGTGTGAGGAGGAGAGAGAGGTGAATATGAAAATGGTTGAGCAGCTCTGTGTTTGACGACTAGCTGCGAGTGTGTCTTTTCTCTCATCTCCCCCTGTGGGTTTGATTGCAAAGCCAGTAAGAGTAGAGTGATCACAGGCAGCCTCATTCAAATCACCTCTCAATCCAGTCAGCATGTCGACTGTAGGTGACCTGTTTTTCTCCCTCCTGATGAAGCTGTTTTCCCTGTGATGATCTTACTTAGCATGATATCTGTTGCCTGTTGGCTAGGATGGGGCAGGTATGCAGGTGTTGAAAGATGGGAGTGAGAGACGGTCACTCAGCTTGAGCCTCTTCATGCTATCGAGTAGTGCCTGTGCTGCAGTTTGCTGTCTCACAGCCCCACTGGGGCCTGTGGAGGAGTGTCACCTCCCGCCACCATCCAAATGTGCTGAATCATTACTGAGAAGTCCTTGATTCAAACACTGCCACAGACTGTCTGCTGCTAACTGTCCTGATCATCATCACACTGAGGCTGCTGCTGGAACAGATAGACTATTGACAGCATGGTATGTACTGTAGGCTGTGTAGTCTACTGTATGTATTCTGTATCTTTCTGCAGACACACATTGAGACTGCATTAGTTCATTACACTAATGATCTACTAAAAATTAGACCCAGACACACCAACATCCAGCAATGTTATTATCAAAAAGTATAAATAAATAAATTAGATAGATAGATGGATAGATATATAGATGGTGTATAGATAGACGTGCATGTGTGTGTGTGTGTGTGTGTGTGTGTGTGTGTGTGTGAGAGAGTGTGTGTGTGTGTGTGTGTGTGAGAGAGAGAGAGAGAGAGAGAGAGCGAGAGAGAGAGAGAGAGAGAGAGAGAGAGAGAGAGAACTGGTGAGAATGCGGGCATGATTTTTACACACGGGGGGAATAAGTGGCAGCAAATGTGCGGAAAATCAGTCGCACATCTGATTCATCTGATTCTGTTGAATGAAATGTAGGAGCGGAGCAGAACAAACATGCTGTAATGACGTTTGACAGCTGAGACGAAACTCAACCAGATTCAGTTCCTCCTGAGAGCTGCTGCGCTGCTATGCGCCCAATGCGCCCAATGCGCCCTGGCTGCAGATTCATAAAACTTGAAAACCACGCCCACTTGACAACCACCACCAGCGTCTGTTTACGAAAAGTCACGGGAGCAGCATGGAGCTAAAGATCACACAACATGTCACACCGTGCCGCCGCCAACAGCCAGGAGCAGCCAGACTGCACCGCGACTCAAAACAGCTCCAGTATATTCTGTCACAACTGGATGATTGAGATTTTGACGCGTGCGGTGACATAATTCTCGCAGTTGACCGTAGTACGTGTCAATTTAAGAGCTTCTTGGTTTGTGCTGTGGGAATCCTAAACACGCGTATCGTGATCCTGAACCATCACCCATCCGACTTAAAAACAATGGCGAGGCGCAAAAGGCGCAACCTTCTGATTTGTTGCGCGTAAAAGCCAGCAGCAGCAGCAGCAGCAGCAGCAGCCTGGGGTAGAGGCTACAGTACGACGGCTCCTGTGATACAACAGGGGGCGAAATGGAAAGCCCGACCGAGAATCCATCCAGGGCTGCGGAATACTTGAAGGAGCTCAACAAAATCATCGAGACCCAGCAGGAGTTACTGGAGAGGCAGAGGGCGAGGATAGAGGAGCTGGAGCAGCAAGTGTCCGACTTGTGCACGGAGAACGCCTGTCTCACGGAGCAGTACCAGCGCCACCTGGCAACCTGCAGGCTCACACTGGGAGCCATCAAGGAGCATATCACCCAAGAAAAGTAAGAGATTACATTATCAGACGATTGTATTCTCACCAACATGTGAATTATGTATTACTATATTGTTGTCCTTCACAAGTCCAACCCAGAAAGAGACATTCAACTTGGAGACTTCATTGAAAATTGTAGGTAAACTCGAAGTCATTTTCAAGTCAAAATTGGACGCTATAACAAGTGCAACACTTCCACATCAATTTCTCATTGGCTACTATGACATAATTATGCTTGTCTCTTAATTTGATGTTGCGCACATTATGCTCGGTGATTTACGCACAGAACAGGGGTACAGTGTCATACACTGCTTTTCTGCCCATATTTGGACATCAGCAGTGTTTACAATGGAGTCATTGCACCTGTGTAAAATCATCTCCCAAAGGCACATCATGGCCAAATCAATGTTTTATTTTCCTGGAGATATTACTTTTTTTCATTTGATCTCTGGGACTGTCATATAGGCCTAGTTTTGTTTGTAGTATAAATCTAAGCTATAACCGGATATTCATCTAACTTCACAAATAATTCTTTCTCATCCTATTTGACCACACACCAGAAGAATAATCGCTGTAGTCCAGTGTCTCTGTGATGTATAAACCAAACCACACATGAGAGAAAGGATCTGTAATCAGTGGTTTCTGCTTTGTCATCATCAAAGCTCATCTTTCTTTCATTAGTTATAATTAGTTTGATTAGATTTAGTCTGCAATTTGTAACTGTGGCAGTCTGAGGTCTGAGCCATGCTGAGGCTATAGCTAGCCCTCAGTGGGCACTGCTTATAAGTGGATTTCATATGCATGGTAGGCACATCAATCCATGATATGGAACGCAAAAACAAACTGGGAACAGATCCATTGTGCTATTAATTCCATATGTTTCATTGTTTTTATGTCTTGAGGGCGGGGCCAGCCCTGTCTGCAGGCTGTGGGGTTAAGCAGAGGTAATGAAGCATTATATATCAGGGTGAGTGAGGGCACCATCATCAGACACTTATAGGATCAGCCCCCTCACCCCTGTGCTGTACGTTAAAGTCTATACATGCCAGACACTGACCTCAGCTTCTGACAGTCTGCAGGATCTTGTGACCACGTTTGACCTTTGTCTCCAGGGGCGTCCGTGTCATGAAGACTGGTGGCAGGCAGCAAATCAATAGAGATGACACGGGGACACGGGGACAGTTAGGATGAAGCAGTCTCATGAGATTAGGACGTACTGTAACACTGACTGACCTTTATCATTTTCCCTGTGTAAATCTCACATCCACACTGTGGACTATTCTGCCCGATGTCCCTGAATATCAGCCTCTGTTATCATCATTCATTCCCTCATGGCCTCATGGTCACAGTGTCTGAACAGCATTTCAGTCCTGCTAAGGGGAGGCTGCATGCACGCAGGTGACGGAGCAAAGCCTGTGATTTCCCCAATGAAGGTGATGAAGTGTGACAGCTGTTAATAACGTAAAGCCAGTTTTATGGTGGATACAGAATCCTAAATGTCGCTTAAAGTGCGGCGAGCAATTTAAAGTATGCCGCGCCGTGATCTTAACAAGGACCTGCAAAGGTCATTTCGACACTGAGAAAATGGGATTCAGACGATAGTGTCTGTGGACTTGAAACTTCATTTTCTTGCTGCTTCTCCGGGGTCACTCAGGGTCACCGTAGTCTCGCAGTAGCCAGACGTAGATAAATATCTACGTCTGGGGCACAACTCTTGACAAGTGGTTAAGAACCGCCCCCCCCCTGAGACCAAAACAAAATGCGTGACAGACATATGAATTGACCAACCACGGACCTCCTTATTTGTGTGACTAGGGTCACGGTAGTCTGGGCACCTTCCACCCCGCTTTTTGTCATGGGGGCGTAAACCCGGGAACCAGAATTAACACCGGATGGCAATGCGCCTAACAACGTATTTGTTGCTGTTAGCTTGACGCGGTGATGTTACCTAAACTAGAGCCTGATCAAAACAAAGCTAGCGTTACATAAAACAAAACGTTCATGCAATATGGCTCGACACACCGTCGGCCAGGTTTGGAATACTAAGCTTTTCCCAAAACCAGTTGGTAGACATGCGAGAACGTCTCTTCCCTCGATTAATTGTCTGATGCAAAGCTTCTGTATTGGCTTAAAAGATGTGAGATTGTGAATCCGCAATGTTTCTAAAAGAACTTCTTCAAAAACTTCGTTCGGTACGTCCATCTTTTGTTTTGTTGTTTGCCGTTCTGATACTTGGGTCAAATTGTCAAGTTAACGTGAAAGTTGACGAGCTAGAAACGCTGCCATCCGGTCTAGGGCGGGCTCTAGGTCGGAACCAGTAGGGTGACAAAATCAATTGTGGGCGGGAGCCAGGCTCTTTCTCGCCGAGAAGAGCCTGGTGACGCGAGGTTAGGGTCACGGTGGCAGCAGGCAATCAGAGCAGCCCAGACGTTCTTTTCCGCAGAGACTTCTTCCTGCTCTTCCTAGGGGATCCGCAGCATTCCCAGGCCAGGGGGTCCTCTCCCAGTTGGCCGTTCCCAGTGCATCTCCAAAGGGAGGCACCCAGAGGGCATTTTAACCACTTGAAGTGGCTCCTCTCAATGTGGAGTCGGAGAGTCTAGAGTCTGAGATCCTCCTGGATTGTTGAGCTCCTCACCTCATCGCAGAGAGAGGCCAGTATAGAGAAAGCGTTTTGGCTGCTTATTTTCTGGTCACTGCCCAGAGCTTATGACTATTAGGTGAGGGTCAGAACCAATATTGACTGGTAAGTGGAGAGCCTTGATTTGTGGGTCAGCTGTCTGTTTAACACATTCCTGCTGCACCTATAGTCAATCTCACAATCCTTTTGACCCTCAGTTATGAATAGGAGTCCTGAACCCGCCCAGCTGGGGCAGTTGTTTACCCCTCCTCACCTGAATGGGATAGTCCACCTTTTTCTGGGACAGACCCAAGGCCTCAGACATGGAGGTGCTAACCTTCACCCACTCATCAGAGATGGCCGTTGGATGAAGCCACAGAACCGGACCTCCGCTTTGCCTTCATATCCTGTTATATTAATATCCCAAACAGGAGAGGAGACGACACACTTCCTTGTTGGTGTCGGATAGCCACCTTGAACAAGCTTGACTGACAAGAACTGAATGCCAAGAAGGCAAACACAGCTCTCTGTATAGTGAATGAATGTCTTGCAGCAGCAGCCCAGCGCCCCGTACTCCTGCTGCACCTTGCACAGGAGGATACATTAGGGACTAGGGAGCGTGGCCGCAAAGTCGTCTAAATCCGCAAAACACTCAGGCAGGATTAGCAAATCCCCTGGGCCCTCAGTTATCTGTGAAAGGGTCAAAAGCCCGTCCCTTGTTTCATGACCAGGAGGAAATCCTCCTGGTTTCTCCTGAACCGGAGGCTTGACCTTTGGCCAGAAGCTCCTTCTCAGCACCCTGGAAAAGACCGTGTGATTAGTTGGAACACACTGTCCACTTCCCTAAAGATGACCACTCCACTCCAAAAGGCCCTGTTCCTGAACCCCATTCGATCCATTTCAACTGGGACACACCGGTTGCAATATTCTTAGACTGACTGAGGGCATGTTGGGCAGTGAAACCTAGAATACTAATTGCCAATGTCTAGAGAAAGATATGCGTACGTCTTGAGGTGATAAAGCTTGTTGTGAGGGAGAAGACTGATGCGTTTTTCCACATATTTATTCTCAGCCCCAAGTATCGTCCTTACACCCATAGAGACACTGCGGAGCGTGTCATCCTTCAGAAACCACGCCCAAAACGGGGGGAAACAGAAACCCCCCTCCAATCCTGGCGTTCTCCTATGCATGGTCGCGTGTTGCACACAAAGATCGTTTAAACGGACGTTGAACACTCCAACTTACTTCCTTGACAGCTAGATCCACATTTTTCTTCTCGCCAATTCTCAATGGCTTCCTTGTTTTGCTCAGGAGTACAAAAAAACTTTAACTGGGGATTTTTTACATTTGTTGTCTGCGCAGCCCCACCACACAACAGCTTTTAGCTATGTTTCATTCAAGGAAAATGACGCTGGAGTGTGGAAGTGAATGGAGCGATTTCCCCCGTGATGGGCGTGGCCTATTTCATGCAGTGTCTCTATACAGAATTCTTTAATGTGCATTTTTACAACTAACCAATGGGATAACATATCCACCATAAGTCCAAGTTTCACTAAGTGTGTTAAATTAGGTAAATTTGTTCCAAGGTATCCAAGGTACCAAACAAGCTTTCCAAACTAGCCACTGTTTCAACTCATGTTTCAACTTATTTCTTCATTGTTGTGGTTTATTATCATTATCATCAAATGTCTATTTAAAGGCAGAAGTTGCTGTTATGCAGTCTTTTGCTCGTCTATAAACTCCACCAGTACTTGAGATTGCCTACATCTCCGCCGTCATGTGACACACGCGGCCTGTCAGAAAACATGTAGTGGATTCAAAGTCACATTGCATTCAGGATCTTACTCAGTTTGACTCTCATACTGAACATCCCATTCACAGACATCTGTGTCACTTTGAGGCTTTTGTCCCTCACTGCTCCCCGTTTCTTTCCAGCTACTAAGTATGCTAGCTGATTAGCATTCAGAACCCATGTGTGCTGCAGGTACAATCTAGTTCAATTAGGAGGAGATGGTTTATTATTTTACATTGTTTAATTTAGTGTATCTATGAAATGCTGCTGCATGTCTTCAAATGGCACTGGCTTTTCATTTCATCACTAAGTGCCACCATCAGCAAATAACCCTAAAGTGACAATAATATAATAAAATAACCCAACACAATGGAAAACACTGTTATCTTCCAAAGACAACAGAACATACGTTCTGCTACTGAGTGATACCTCACCTCAGATTGTCTGCTGCTGTCTTGTGTTGTCTGGAAGTGTTTTTTTCCGCCTCGATCGTCTTTCAAAAACAAAGTGCAGAGAGAGCAGAGAATCTGATGCATCTGATAATGGAAACTCGTGTTGCCAAGTCAACAGATTTCTGTGTGAATTCTGCAGAATAGGCTATTGGGTAACATTAGTCGGTCAGGTTCTCAGGCACTACGCTTGCTGCACACAGGTATTATTGGAAATCATCTCAGGTGAGCAGTGACCCCGATGTGGATCCATAAAAGCCATTCACCTATAGGTGATTGTAGGAGGAGCCAGGTCCCATTGCCTCAGTGGGGATACCTTCCTGCAAAGCTTAACACTAATAGGAATCCTGCTCTATTCTCACTGGCCAGGTTCTTGAGCACAAGGTAAAGCGTATGTAAACAGAAAGAACGTAGTGCTCACAGACATACGTTCACAAGCTAAAGCGTATGTAAACAAAAAGAACGTAGTGCTCACAGACATACGTTCACAAGCTAAAGCGTATGTAAACAGAAAGAACGTAGTGCTCACAGACATACGTTCACAAGCTAAAGAGTATGTAAACAGAAAGAACATAGTGCTCACAGACATACGTTCACAAGCTAAAGCGTATGTAAACAGAAAGAACGTAGTGCTCACACAGACATACGTTCACAAGCTAAAGCGTATGTAAACAGAAAGAACGTAGTGCTCACACAGACATACGTTCACAAGCTAAAGCGTATGTAAACAGAAAGAACGTAGTGCTCACAGACATACGTTCACAAGCTAAAGCGTACGTATGTAAACAGAAAGAACGTAGTGCTCACACAGACATACGTTCACAAGCTAAAGCGTACGTATGTAAACAGAAAGAACGTAGTGCTCACACAGACATACGTTCACAAGCTAAAGCGTATGTAAACAGAAAGAACGTAGTGCTCACAGACATACGTTCACAAGCTAAAGCGTATGTAAACAGAAAGAACGTAGTGCTGCTCACAGACATACGTTCACAAGCTAAAGCGTATGTAAACAGAAAGAACGTAGTGCTCACAGACATACGTTCACAAGCTAAAGCGTATGTAAACAGAAAGAACATAGTGCTCACAGACATACGTTCACAAGCTAAAGCGTATGTAAACAGAAAGAACGTAGTGTTCACACAGACATACGTTCACAAGCTAAAGCGTATGTAAACAGAAAGAACGTAGTGCTCACACAGACATACGTTCACAAGCTAAAGCGTATGTAAACAGAAAGAACGTAGTGCTCACAGACATACAGTACGTTCACAAGCTAAAGCGTATGTAAACAGAAAGAACATAGTGCTCACAGACATACAGTACGTTCACAAGCTAAAGCGTATGTAAACAGAAAGAACGTAGTGCTCACACAGACATACGTTCACAAGCTAAAGCGTATGTAAACAGAAAGAACGTAGTGCTCACAGACATACGTTCACAAGCTAAAGCGTATGTAAACAGAAAGAACGTAGTGCTCACAGACATACGTTCACAAGCTAAAGCGTATGTAAACAGAAAGAACGTAGTGCTCACACAGACATACGTTCACAAGCTAAAGCGTATGTAAACAGAAAGAACGTAGTGCTCACAGACATACAGTACGTTCACAAGCTAAAGCGTATGTAAACAGAAAGAACGTAGTGCTCACACAGACATACGTTCACAAGCTAAAGCTTATGTAAACAGAAAGGACGTAGTGCTCACAGACATACGTTCACAAGCTAAAGCGTATGTAAACAGAAAGAACGTAGTGCTCACAGACATACGTTCACAAGCTAAAGCGTATGTAAACAGAAAGAACGTAGTGCTCACAGACATACGTTCACAAGCTAAAGCGTATGTAAACAGAAAGAACGTAGTGCTCACAGACATACGTTCACAATCAGACAGACTCCGCTTCCTTCTCTTCATGTCTCCTGAGTAGTGCGCCTTGTCAGCCCTTTAGTCTGACAGTCTTTATGCTGAGCGTGCAGTTTCCATAGAGCCAGCGCCTCCTTAATGGTGTGTGTTTAATAGGCCTGTGCTCTTACTTCTATTCCCTTCAGCTCACTTTGGAGTCAAGTGACAGGTAATACAAGTTATGCCGACTCGCAGTCAACGTTTCTTTTACATTACGGCAGGCGGCAGGTTGATATTGAATAACTTTGCGTCAGCACACAAGTCAATTTGCGACCTAAATGCACACTAAATCCTAAATGCACACTAAATCCTAAGGTGACGGACAAACATTTGGCACGTGTTCAGTAGCAACTCAATGACAATATTTAGCTTTTGAAACAACAGGAGGAGAAATGAGTCTTTGAGGTGAAAGTGAAATGTGCAGTCGTTCCTTGTGCTTGAACGTGTGTCTCTTGTGCTTGAACGTGTGTCTCTTGTGCTTGAACGTGTGTCTCTTGTGCTTGAACGTGTGTCTCTTGTGCTTGGTGTGTTATAGAGAGACGGGTGATTTAATGGCAGTGGATCCACACTAGGGCTGGGTATTGGCAAGGATCTCACGATACGATACGTATCACGATACGATTGTATCACGATATATTGCGATGCGATACATATTGCGATATATTGCGATATTCTGCAGAATTTACTCAAAATGAAATGGAGCTAAAGATACAACACACTGTGTACCACCCAGGTAGTGTAATAATATGTACATCACTTTATACTGATAAGTTAGTGGACAAATTTAGTCAAAACTACTGAGTGCTGAGTGTTACTGCACGCATCGATATGGGAAATATCGATACAGTATCGATTAGGGGTGGGAATCACCAGATGCAGAGGCCTGGCATGGCATGGCCTGCAATTTTTTTATTTTTTTATTTTTATATCGCGATACTTGGCGTCCAAGTGTATCGGGAAATAAAATATCGCGATATATTGCCGTATCGATTATATTGCCCAGCCCTAATCCACATTCCACACTGTGATCTGAACTGTGATCTGAACTCGGGGCTTGGAGTGGAATGGTGTTTCCAAGTGCTTTCATTTCTTATCTCAGCGGTTGCATCTGCCAAGCCACATTCAGCATTCAAACCATGTCCCAGGCCCCCGATAGCCAACCGAGTGTAAACAATATTTGGGGATGCTGACGTGATCCCCAGAGAGATAACTTGTCCGACTCCGACTGCAGATGACAAGGAGCTGATGTAATCATAAGTATAAATGTTCTTCGCAGCCTTATTTGAAGCTTTCATGAAGTGTAGTGAAACGCTATCTAAAGTTAGATCTTAAGCTCAACAATCTCAGAAGAAATCCCCTCGCTGCTCTGCAGCAAAGCACCTTGGGTAACGAGACAGCTGAATATTCATTGTTTCCAGGAACACTGTGGACCAGAGGTGGAAGGTACTTGAGTACTTGTACTTGAGTACTTGTTGTTTTGAGTTGTTTTCAGTATTTTTTTTATAATGCTATACTTGTACTCTTACTTAAGTACTTTTAAGTACACTGAGTAAATGAGTAAATTCAGTTTTTGGTTTTGCACACCGCACTATGAAAACAGCACGGTAGCATTGGGACAGCTCGCTAACAGGTCCAGAATCATTTCTGCTTTTAGGGCAGTGGTTCTCAACCTGGGAGTCGGGTCCCCCCAGGGGGTCGCGAGATTATTTTTGGGGGTCGCGGGATGAGAAAAAATAAGAAAAAATTCAGGTGATGATTAAATCTCCCATACCAATGGTTTAATGTATTACAAAAGCTCTATAAACTATAAAAATGATTTCAGTGAGTGAGTGAGTGAAATCAGTGTGTGAATGCGTGCAGTGCCGTGCACACTGTCATTGAGTTGGATAGCGGCGGAAGGTGGGTCGCGAACCCCAGCCTAAAGTTGTTTGGTGGTCATGGCTCAAAGTTTAGAACCACTGTTTTAGGGCACCCAAACCGGTGGCTCGTTAGTGCAGTGGTCAATTAAATTAAATCACGCTCAAGACTGGCCAATTGAATTAGACATAATAGACAATCAAAATCGTAATGATGTCATCCCCATCGTCACATGAGTTTAGAAATCTCAGTTTAATTTGACACTGCTCATAGCCGTAGTAGCAAAACGGATGTATCTGATTGTGATATTGCTGCTGCTAGCTGCTCCAGCTCCTAGCTCGTCTGGCAAATGAGAGAATCGCAAAACTGAGCGTCCCTGGAGCCTCTGTGAACAAGCTGTTCAGTAGGGATATTAATTTTGAAAAATTTCCATAATCGAAAATCGGGGAAAATTAACGATCAATTATCAATTATCGATCATATTAATAATATATATATTTTTTTTACAAAATGATTGCCTATGGCAGAAAATACGAAAGACAACGTGTTCTCCTCAATTAACTCTTTATTTCAATGTGTCTCCTCTCCAACACTCTGCTGTCCCCGCCTCCCCGGCGCATGCCGGTGTGAATTCCCTATGTTTAAAACAGTTTTGTTGGCACAAAGGCCCGTGCCCAGCCAGAAAACTAGAGACTATATGAAGCTCCACCTCACGTTAGTCGGCTGTGCAATTGAGTGGGGCGAGGAGGAACGAATTCCACCCAAACCTAGTCCGCAAAAAAAAAAATATATATATATATATATATATTTTTAATAATAACAAAATCGATAAGAATTCCACATGATCGATTCCATTCCTTAACGATCAATTATCGATTTTCGATAACTGATGATGAACATCCCTACTGTTCAGTATGAAAGACAAGACAAAGACAGGAACAGCTTACTGTAAGTAACATGGTAACTGCTAGATGTGTGAAATGTAATTATTGGGTTAAACAGTAATGCAAATGTACTTATACTTGAGTACCTTCAAAAATAGGCTAGTTTTTTCCCTCTTAAGTAATTTCCTGGACTAGTGATTTTTCTTGTACTTGAGTTAATTTTCACTAAAGTAACAATACTTCAACAATACTCAAGTAGGATTTCCACCTCTGAGCATAACCATGGCATATTGAAGATGATGTTGTGGACTGCTGCATAACGAGTCAGGGGTGATAGCTGCTGTATAACGAGTCAGAGGTGATAGATGGGTGTGTGATCTTTTCAGACAGTCATTTAGTATTAAACTCAGTGTGTAAACTCACGTGAAGGATTCTGGACTGATTAAATATTGATGGTCAATGTGACAAATCATAGCTAACCCCTAAATCTCTCCTCACAAATGCCCTAATGGAGATAATAGGATATAATAAGTCATGCTGATGAATGAGCAGCAACGGTCTTGCTGTTGGTTCTGTGCCAGGCGGGTCAGAACAAGAGCTCGTTAGAACAAGAGCTCGTTAGAACAAGAGCTCGTTAGAACAAGAGCTCATTAGAACAAGACCTCGTTAGAACAAGAGCTCGTTAGAACAAGAGCTCGTTAGCACTTTATGAGTTGCAAGAAGAAAAAAAAACCATCCAATAAACATGTTACAGGGATCCCTATTCTGTGGAATGGCTTGTGTGTACATGCATTTGCATTAGGGATGTCAATTTTCGGTTAATTTCACTTTCGATTAACCGACGCTAATAATCGATTAACCTATCGGTTAATTCATAATTTCTTAATATATATATATATATATATATATATATATATATATATAATATATATAGTGTTCTGATAAGGAGCAAAGCTGAATAAGTCAGCGGCTACTTCTTGAAAGGTAATTGACAATTTTGCTTCAAAGATGTAGGTTTAATACAACATTAATAAATTGTAGCATTGGATTTCTGTTTTTAAACATTGCTTTACAGTTTAGAAATACTGAGAGAGATTCATTGTACTGTAATAGAGAGGATCTAGAGAAACTTAGCGGACAGTTATGCACACAGAGCACAGTATGTATCCATGCAGGATGAACAAAGAGCCATAATGAGTGAAATATTAACTAGGAAAATGTATTTGTATTTGAATAATCCTGTGTAATTGTTGGAATTTGTTTATGCTTTATTGTTGCTTTTTAGCAGAGTTAAAAATGCTAATTGAATCACATTGGGGGTTTTCGAATGTGTGCCTGATGTCCCCCCCCCCCCCCCCCCCCCCATAATATGAATATGATTAACCCAGGTATTTAACCAGGTGATTAAACAGGTATTTTCATGTATTTCACTCATATTAAAACTGGTTTGAATACTTGATTTTTGGATCAACAAAGTCCTTATTCTCACTATAAGAATCAAGCCAGAAGAGTCATGAAAATGCATCATAGATATTGAAACGTGGTGCTTTGGGGCTGTGGATTGTGGCTTATAGTGAAGTAACTCTCCAAAGTGACTGGTGATTTTATCATGCCTTTTCTCTTGGTTACAATGAATCTGTCTTGGCTTCTCTGACTGTAATCTGCTGGCTAACAGAAACCTCAGCTGCCCTCAGCCCGGGTCGTCCCTGCATGGAGCCTGTGACTGTGTGACTCCAGATTGGCAGGTTCATAAATAGCACGGGCCAAAGCCAGCGTAACGGCTTTAGCACGTTAGCATGTGTTTTGGGACCCCTCAGCAGGAAATAATAGCATGATGGAGAAAACTGTTTTTTGTGCGGTCCACTCATTCACCCAGCGATCTGCTGAACAATCAGTGTGTCAGAGCTAATTTACGAGCACACAAACTCCCTCTCTCCAGCTACCCCCCCCCCCCCCCCTAATGAAATACCCCCACTAGATTAATGTCTATGCAGGGATGATTTGCATTCAAGATTCAAGATTTCAAGATTATTTTAATTTGTCCCGAGGGAAATTTGTCTTGGACATACAGGCTGCCACATAGGTACACAGTGCCATAACAAAAACAAAAACAAAAAAACAATAGTGTATAGCACACCAGTGCCGACATGTGCAAATACACAACCAAAGTGCAAACATCAATAATTTACAGTACAATCAACAATACATTACCTATGACCTGAGTTTAGGAGACTGACTGATATGGGGATGAAAGAGTATTTGTATCTGTTGAGGTGTCTTTTTTTGTTCTTGATTGGGACTCTGTAACGCCTGCCAGATGGAAGCAGTTCGTATTCTGAATACAAGACATGAGAGGGGTCAGCAATGATCTTCCTAGCTTGTCTGATTACAGTTTCCTCAAAGAGTTTTTGAAGGGAGGGGTGCTCCCTCACCCCCATCACTTTCATTGCAGTATGAGCCAGTCTATTTATTTGTGATTTCAGCTTAACTGGTAAGTTGCCAAACCAAGCAGACATACCGTAAGCAGACATACCGCATTCAGACCCTGGTATAAATCCTAAGCGATGGCCCAAGACAATTTGTGACTTGCACACAAATTCAACCACGCCGCCTTCATCTTTAATGAACTGCACTTTTGCAATCAGCGTAACTGTCCCTCCCTGAAGCCCAGTGTGTCTGGAGGACTGTCTGTCTGTCTGTCTGTCTGTCTGTCTGTCTGTCTGTCTGTGTGTCTGTCTGTCTGTCTGTCTGTCTGTCTGTCTGTGTGTCTGTCTGTCTGTCTGTCTGTCTGTGTGTCTGTCTGTGTGTGTGTGTGTGTGTGTGTGTGTGTGTGTGTGTGTCTGTGTGTGTGTCTGTGTGTGTCTGGAGGACTGTCTGTCTGTCTGTCTGTCTGTGTGTGTGTGTGTGTGTGTGTGTGTGTGTGTGTGTGTGTGTGTGTGTGTCTGTCTGTGTGTGTGTGTGTGTGTGTGTGTGTGTGTGTGTGTGTGTGTCTGTGTGTGTGTCTGTGTGTGTCTGGAGGACTGTGTGTCTGTGTGTGTGTGTGTGTGTGTGTGTGTGTGTGTGTGTGTGTGTGTCTGTGTCTGTCTGTGTGTCTGTCTGTGTGTGTGTGTGTGTGTGTGTGTGTGTGTGTGTGTGTGTGTGTGTCTGGAGGACTGTCTGTGTGTGCTGGAAGGAAGCCAGCCTCCCCTGACCTCTGCCTCCTCCAATCAGGCCTATGAAGACAGCTTGGTGTGCTTTGCTGTAGCTAGTGGCCCAGTGAGAGATGGCTAATGATGATTGTAATGAGGAGGGCCCTCTGTCTGTCTGAGGCTGATGGTGCTGCTGGTAAAGGCCAACACCAAGTGGGGTGGGATGGTGCTGCTTAGTGTGAAGCACCAACACCAAGTGTGGTGGGATGGTGCTGCTTAGTGTGAAGCACCAACACCAAGTGGGGTGGGATGGTGCTGCTTAGTGTGAAGCACCAACACCAAGTGGGGTGGGATGGTGCTGCTTAGTGTGAAGCACCAACTCTCCACTGCTGCTTCGGTTGACTTTGACTTCAGAGAGCAAAGGGGTGAAAACGTTCTGTCGTCCGTTCCTCCCTGTGACCTTTGATAAAGCTGTTTTGGAATCACATGCGCAGTGTGACATGGCTTCATTTCAAGCATCTATTTCAAACACCATTGAGTTTAAGATGGTGATAATCTCCCTCAGATAGAGATCTTAGCTACGAATCATCTGAGTCGCTTCCTGGTGTGAAACTGCCACGGAGCCTCGGTGCACCTCATGCTTTCTGCCTGTATGCTGCATATACAGTAGGGAATGTCCTCTCTCTCTCTCTCCCCCTCTCCTTCTCTCTCATCTCTCTGTCTCTCTCTCCCCCTCTCCTTCTCTCTCATCTCTCTGTCTCTCTCTCCCCCTCTCCTTCTCTCTCATCTCTCTGTCTCTCTCTCCCCCTCTCCTTCTCTCTCATCTCTCTGTCTCTCTCTCCCCCTCTCCTTCTCTCTCATCTCTCTGTCTCTCTCTCCCCCTCTCCTTCTCTCTCATCTCTCTGTCTCTCTCTCCCCCTCTCCTTCTCTCTCATCTCTCTGTCTCTCTCTCCCCCTCTCCTTCTCTCTCATCTCTCTGTCTCTCTCTCCCCCTCTCCTTCTCTCTCATCTCTCTGTCTCTCTCTCCCCCTCTCCTTCTCTCTCATCTCTCTGTCTCTCTCTCCCCCTCTCCTTCTCTCTCATCTCTCTGTCTCTCTCTCCCTCTCTCCTTCTCTCTCATCTCTCTGTCTCTCTCTCCCCCTCTCCTTCTCTCTCATCTCTCTGTCTCTCTCTCCCCCTCTCCTTCTCTCTCATCTCTCTGTCTCTCTCTCCCCCTCTCCTTCTCTCTCATCTCTCTGTCTCTCTCTCCCTCTCTCCTTCTCTCTCATCTCTCTGTCTCTCTCCCCCTCTCCTTCTCTCTCATCTCTCTGTCTCTCTCTCCCCCTCTCCTTCTCTCTCATCTCTCTGTCTCTCTCTCCCTCTCTCCTTCTCTCTCATCTCTCTCTCGCTCTGTCTCTCTCTCCCCCTCTCCTTCTCTCTCATCTCTCTGTCTCTCTCTCCCTCTCTCCTTCTCTCTCATCTCTCTGTCTCTCTCTCCCCCTCTCCTTCTCTCTCATCTCTCTGTCTCTCTCTCCCTCTCTCCTTCTCTCTCATCTCTCTCTCGCTCTGTCTCTCTCTCCCCCTCTCCTTCTCTCTCATCTCTCTGTCTCTCTCTCCCCCTCTCCTTCTCTCTCATCTCTCTGTCTCTCTCTCCCCCTCTCCTTCTCTCTCATCTCTCTGTCTCTCTCTCCCCCTCTCCTTCTCTCTCATCTCTCTGTCTCTCTCCCTCTCTCCTTCTCTCTCATCTCTCTGTCTCTCTCTCCCCCTCTCCTTCTCTCTCATCTCTCTGTCTCTCTCTCCCCCTCTCCTTCTCTCTCATCTCTCTGTCTCTCTCCCTCTCTCCTTCTCTCTCATCTCTCTCTCGCTCTGTCTCTCTCTCTCCCCCTCTCCTTCTCTCTCATCTCTCTCTCGCTCTCTCTCCCCCTCTCCTTCTCTCTCATCTCTCTGTCTCTCTCTCCCCCTCTCCTTCTCTCTCATCTCTCTGTCTCTCTCCCTCTCTCCTTCTCTCTCATCTCTCTCTCGCTCTGTCTCTCTCTCTCCCCCTCTCCTTCTCTCTCATCTCTCTCTCGCTCTCTCTCCCCCCCTCTCTTGATGACACAGAGGCTTCATCAGCAGATACAAATCAAGTCCTGTTTCCGTTTTTCATCTGCGATTGATTTTGATGTGTAGCTATTTTTACATTTCTGTTTCTGAAAAGAAAATCGAAAGACAAAAAAAATCTAAACATGGGCCATGAGGCTGTGATTAGGCGACTTTTGCAATGTAGTAAACATTTTAAGATGTGGTGGCGCTGATCATAATAATAGCTCAGGGAAATGTCCGGCCCCTGGGGCCCTTAGCTTTCTGACAATGTCTGAACAATTGAGTTGAATAACCCTGCTGTAGGGACTTTAGGGAGAAACTTCGGCATACTCCCTGCAGCTAAGGTGTGTTGATTTTCATTATAGAGAGGATTTAATAATGTAAAATTTAATTAGCCTAATTGTGATGTTTGTTCCCTTTGTTATTGCAGTTCAATACTTTGGTTCTCCTTTCCAAATTCCAATTATTATCACCACGCTGTCCTGCATCGATTGGTGACTGACTGACTGCCCCAGGCCACAGAGAGATGGAAACGCCTTGCGTGCTTTTATTCCTTCCTTTGTTTAGATAGTTGAGTTTGTTCTCTACAAGCAAACCCCAGGGAGAGGAAGCTAAACACAACCTTCCCAGCTGAGCTATTTTCTCAGTTTTAGGAGCAATATCCAACAGAGTATAAAGCATGAATTGAAGTCTTTAACACTTAAATATTCTATACAGTTTACTGTACATGCGTATCGTTCGGGAATTGAAGTGAATATACAGCACAGTATTCACTTATTGGACCTACAGTAGTAGCCTACATTTTCCTTTCCTTTTATTTCTTTTTTATATATTTTTAATATTTTGTATTAATCATTTATTTTACCACTTTTTTTTTTACTCCGAGGAAGCAACGTCTTCAAACCTCTTTCTACTGCCTCTGATCACGACGACGACAAGCTGTGATCAAAACCACACACAGCAACACGCATCGAGGGCCCACGAGGCCAGACTACCTTTTTTTATTTCCTCTCACAGTTGAACCAATTATCCGCCTCGCAGCTGTCAAAAGCAGCTGATGCAGCAGCTGAATCGAAGACAATTTGTAGCGCGCTACCTGCGGAGAGCTTTTTGAATAGCTGCTACTGGTTTCCTGCCAAGCCGGAGTGCGGTTGGTCTGTGGATCTTGGCTGACGAGGTGGAGGCTGAGTCAACAGCTAAACGCAGATGAGGAGCCCACGCTCGCACACCTCTTAGTCATCGTCGGTGGAATACCAAACACAACTTCCTCGTACTAGCGCTCTGAGGCTGTGACAAGCCAGCGTTTTTGGACTCAAATCTCTGGAATGCGCCTGCTGATGGTTTTAGTTTTTGTGCATTGAGAATTAAATAGTTTGCTTGTTTGGCATCATATGAACAATATGCGTTAGGGCCTTAAAGGGACAGCTCACCCTAAAATCCAAAATACATATTTTCTCTCTCACCTGTAGTGCTATTTATCATCTATATCGTTTTTTTGTTAGTTGCCTGAGTTTTGGAGATATCGGCTGCAGAGTTTCTGCCTTCTCTCCAATACAATGGAACTGGATGGCACTCGGCTTGTGGTGCTCAAAGTGCCAAAGAAATACATTTGATAAACTCAACAGCAATGTCTCTTTCCACAAATCATGACCCCGTTACTCAAGATAATCCACAGACCTTGTTATGAGCAGTTTCATGGAGGAACTATTTTCTTTTGACCGAACTACACCTGCTAGCTGGCTGCTAGCTAGTTCCTACATGAGACTGCATAGGAGCAGCTAGGGCAGCAGCAGCTAGTGGGAGTGGTAGTTTGGCCAAAGAAAATAGTTCCTAGATGAAACTGCTCACAACAGTCTGTGCATTATCTTGAGTAACCGGGCCCTGATTTCTGCAAAGAGACATTACTGTTGAGTTTATCAAATGTATTTTTTGGGTGCTTCGAGCACTACAAGCCAAGTGCCATCCAGTTCTATTGTATTGGAGAGAAGGCAGCCATCTCTACAGCCGATATCTCCAAAACTCAGGCAACTAACACAAAATGATATACCGGTAGACTGTTTTAACTTGACAACAAAAACATTCTAAATTGAACCCCCGCTCACTTCCTGTTGCAGTGTTTGCTATGGACATAAAAGAAAAAAAAACATTCAAGTGCACGACTGACCATTCCGTGAAAACCGTCTATACAGCTGAGCAGCGAAAACAAAAGTAACGATGTCGAGTGAATATTTCTGCAGTTTGCCCAATGCTGAGAAAAATGAAGTGCTGTGGGGTTGTGCTCTGGTGAAAACCGTCTATAGATGGATAAATAGCACTGCGGGTGAGAGGAAAAATATGTATTTTGGATTTTAGGGTGAGCTGCCCCTTTAAGACATCTATTTGTTTGGCGGTTATTGTGTTTATTCATAGTAGGCAATTGAGTCATCAGTATGCAGATAATGACTTGTTTGTTTGTATGGAGCAGAGCTATCCTATAGGTGTATTAGTTACATTACATTTTACATTACATTAGCTATCCTATAGGGTGTATTAGTTACATTACATTTTACATTACATTAGCTATCCTATAGGTGTATTATAGGGTGTATTAGTTACCATTACATTTTACATTACATAGCTATAGGTATTAGTATCACTCTGTTTCCACTCTGTCAGTGTGCACTGTGTTGTTACCACTCTGTCAGTGTGCACTGTGTTGGTACCACTCTGTCAGTGTGTACTGTGTTGGTACCTTGGCCTTTAGGTTCTGAGAGCTGATCTAAATCCAAGCAATATGTTCAGGAATGCAGCTGGAGTCAAATGGAGTTTCTGCGTCTTCAACCCTCTTTGTCCGGTGCAGATACTCGCTGAAGCCGAGGTTGGAGAAAAGGGCAATACTGCCTTTTCGGCGTGCGTCGTGACCTATAATGTTAAGATCTGATTATTAACATCTGACATTTCAGTCTCGTGTGTGAGGATAATGTCCACGGAATTTGCTGAATCTGCGTTATATGTGGTAGAGAAAATTCTAGCCACGCTTCTTGGAAATGCTGCTCAGACCGAAGTGTTAATTAATTCTTGACCTTTCAGGGCCAGGAGTCGGGTTTCACTCAACAACAGGGCCAGGAGTCGGGTTTCACTCAACAACAGGGCCAGGAGTCGGGTTTCACTCAACAACAGGGCCAGGAGTCGGGTTTCACTCAACAACAGGGCCAGGAGGCGGGTTTCACTCTGAACCGGACTCTATTGGCCCATTTCCACCGCTGGTACCAGCGCGGCCCCGCCCAGCTCGTCTCGCTTTTTTGTCTCATTCCACCGATCAAAAACGTGGACAGCCTGGGTTGAGTCGGGGTTGAGTCATGCTGCTTTTGGTCCCTGCTCTGTTGAGGTTCCAGCGCTGTGGACCCGGTACCATACCGTGACGTGAAAACACTGCAGACGACTGATGGTCAGGCAGAATCGTGTTTACTCCATCTACTGACTGTCAATGCATACCAGTTTAGTGGGGCTTACCTTCTCTTCTGTTATGTTATTTCCATCAGTCTTTTGTGTTGTTGCCTTCGCCTCTGGTGAAATAAAATCGATCTCCTTACTCAGCTTTAACATGGCGGTGGTTTTCAATTGTTTTGAGAGAGAAAAAGTCCGCTGCTCAGGAAGCCCTTGTAGTTGAGTGCAGCGTCGGCTCCGCTAGGCCGCAGGCGGGGCTTTGGTGAAGCCGCGGTCTTGCCTGGTGAGAGGCCGCCGGGGTAGAGGCTTCACTCTGTAGCGCAACCCCCGTCCCTCGCGCAGCGCATGCATGTGAGTTTGACTAACAACAAAGTGATATCCATTCTCCTGTCCGATTGTCACATTTGCCCATGTACACTGTAGGTTATTTAGAGGCACCAGTATTTCATAAACAGTTTGAAAGTTCTGTGTATGGATTTAATTTTAACGTTATATGTTATAGCCTACTTCGGCTATAAGCGGAGGACAGATATGCGGTCGCTATGACGACCAGGTGTGGGTGGGCGGGGGCAGATCGAGCAGCGGTGGAAGCAAAACATCCATCGGGTCGAAAACAAATAGAGCCGAGTGGTGACGAGCTGTGCAGGGCTGTAAAATGTGGTGGAAATGAGCCATATAAAAGCAACAACAGGGCCAGGAGTCGGGTTTCACTCTGAACCGGACTCTATAAAAGCAACAACAGGGCCAGGAGTCAGGTTTCACTCTGAACCGGACTCTATAAAAGCAACAACAGGGCCAGGAGTCAGGTTTCACTCTGAACCGGACTCTATAAAAGCAACAACAGGGCCAGGAGTCAGGTTTCACTCTGAACCGGACTCTATAAAAGCAACAACAGGGCCAGGAGTCAGGTTTCACTCTGAACCGGACTCTATAAAAGCAACAACAGGGCCAGGAGTCAGGTTTCACTCTGAACCGGACTCTATAAAAGCAACAACAGGGCCAGGAGTCAGGTTTCACTCTGAACCGGACTCTATAAAAGCTCAACAGGGCCAGGAGTCGGGTTTCACTCTGAACCGGACTCTATAAAAGCTCAATAGAGGCGAGACAGAGATGAAATATCCTCCGGGAAGCGTGTCAATAAAGGCCTCGCAACCGGCTTGACAACCGCAGATGAGTGAGTGACACAGTCACATGACACAGTCACATGACACAGTCACACTCACAGTCCCCTCCTGCTCCACAGTACCACTACATGTCATGCTGACTACATGTCTACATGTCATGCTGACTGCATGTCATGCTGACTACATGTCATGCTGCTTGGCATTTGCCTAAATAACTTATTGACTGCTGGGCTGCAAGCCCATGAGTAGATGGCGAGAAATGAAAGGGGCTAAATGGAGCAGGTGGGCTATGCTATGTGCTCCAGAGAGAGAGAGGGGGAGGAGAGGGGGAGAGAGAGAGAGAGAGAGAGGGGAGGAGAGGGGGGAGAGAGAGAAAGAGAGAGGGGAGGAGAGGGGGAGAGAGAGAAGAGAGAGAGAGGGGAAGAGGGGGAGAGAGAGAAAGAGAGAGGGGAGGAGAGGGGGAGAGGGGGAGACAGAGAAAGAGAGAGGGGAGGAGAGGGGAGAGAGAGAAAGAGAGAGGGGAGGAGAGGGGGAGAGAGAGAAAGAGAGAGGGGGGCGGGGAGGGAGAGAGAGAGAGAGAGGGGAGGAGAGGAGGAGAGAGAAAGAGAGAGGGGAGAGGGAGGTAGAGAGGGGAGGAGAGGGGGAGAGAGAGAGGGGGGGGGGGGGTTGGGGGTTGGGGGTTGGGGGCAGACAGCCAGTGGGGGTCCACGCCCCGGCACCTCCCAGAGATAGATAATTAGCAGTAGCATAAGAAGCATAGCACTGCAGAGGATCACACTGACTCATTAGATATGCTTAGGCAGACACATTTCTGCTTGTAATTAGCTGCTGATTAATACAGATCATTTAAGTCTCAGTAAGATGGACTCCAGCATGTAGCGCGCTGAGGAGCCTAACGCTAACGTGATGAATACCCTCCATTTACGCAGTGGACTGAGGAGAAGCCTGAAGCCCACATAAAGGCAGAGAAATGTGTTTGTAAGGTGAACGCTGTGATGGGGGTAACTAAGAACAAATACTTTGTTACTGTACTAACCCTTTTTAAATGGAAACTAGGAATCTTGCACGCTCAATTCCTAGGGTGGAGACTCTGGAGATGATGCGCCATGGCTGCAGTTATTGAAATTGCCCGCTCCGCGGTCTCCCAAAATCGTGACTGACAGACAGACTGACAGACAGACCAACAGACAGACAGACAGACACCGCCAAACCCACCTAGGCGCCATGTCCAAAGAATCTATATTGTATCGTGATGACACTTGTGATTTACACCCCTATCATTGATGTGGCGAAAGTGGCGACTTAAGGTCTTAAAATATATTGAAAATGGTCTTAAAAAGAGTCTTAAAAGGTATTGAATTTAACTTCAGGATTCCTGCATAATTACCCTGACTTAAGTGAAGAATGTAGGTACTTCTCCCACCTCTGCCTGTCGGTGTGAGTGAGCTGTTGTGGCTGACCACAGCTTCAAGGCATTGCTCATTTGGTGACCTTGTTGTGAATGGGCCGCAAATGTCAACAAAGTGCCACTCTGTTTTGGATTGAAAAGTTTGTCAATTCAATGTTATTTCTGCTGATTTATTCTTTTCCAGCGCAGCAGAATGAAGCGGTATGTTTGTTCTCGAAAAGCTTCAAGCATTTCATACTAGCTGTCATGCTTGCTGCCGATGATGTTCAATAAATCCAGAAAGTGACAAACGTTTGAATTAAGTTTGGTCTAAGTGGTGCATTTAAGGACAACGCTGTGTGTCCTTTTTTTGGATGAGTTTTTCAGATTTTTTTCTCTCATTTTCTCCCCAATTGTACTCGGCCAATTCCCCCTGCTGTCCCGGTCGTTGCTCCACCCCCTCTGCTGATCTGGTGATCCTCCCAAACATAATGTGCGTCCCAAGACCCTTCTTGTCACCTGACAGCGAGGAGTGTGGGACGATCATGTTCTCGACACCCCCCCCCCCCCCCCCCCCCCCCAAGTAGGCGTCACCGAGGCACTAGTGCAGCGAGCAGGACACTCCGCCAGCTTCCACCCGCAGACACGGCCAGCTGTGTCTGTGGGAAGGTCTGACCAAGCCGGAAGTACCGCTGCCAGGAATCTTGCGATGCTAGCCTGCTACCAGTGAGCTAGCTCTGTTTTACAGAGGAAGCTGTGGAGAGAAAGCTTTAGTTCCTCGACCACACACGAGCACATGCACACACACACACACACACACACACACACACACACACACACACACACACACACACACACTCACTCACTCACTCACTCACTCACTCACTCACTCACTCACTCACTCACACACACACACACACACACACACACACACACACACACACACCTCTTATTTGGAGGACTACTCATTGGACAGTCACACACCTTGGACAAACTGTAATTACCCTCCTGGTTTTCTTCCACATTCAGCCAGAAGAGAAATAGCCACAAACACACTTCCTTTATTACCTCAGTTCTCTGTGTTTCTTCTCATTGCTGTAATAATGAGGGAGATAATGAAGTGCTAGAAGCTGTTTTTTGGTCTTCAAGGTTCTGCTAAATATGTTCTAGTGGAAAAAACAAATAACAAGAGTGTAATTACCTTAGAACAGGTCGTCCCTGAAAGAGGCAAGGAACATAAAATAGCTACAGTGTGTGTGTGTGTGTGTGTGTGTGGGGGGGGGGGGGGGGGGGGGGGGTCTCACAGGCTATAGGACAGAGAGGTTCTCAAATGTTTTTCAGCCAAGGCCCTCTTACAAGAGGTACGTGCTTGACTTGATAGGTTTGTTAGATTAGAATGTAATCCATGAACCATTTTAGATTTAAAGCATAAGATATTTTCATTGAACTATGAAGCTTTTGCAAAAAAAAAAAATTTAATTTTTATTTTCCTGAAAACGTTTTGCGGACCCCCTGGCAAAGTGCCCCGGACCCCCATTTGAGAACCACTGCTATAGGATACTGTGTGTGACATTTAAAAACACAAAAATGAAACAGAAATCATCAGACTGGAAAGATGTTGCATGCAGACACATGGATGCATTGACAGCAACAGCAACACAGTGAGGTTTGCAGAGCGGGGAGCCGTCATCAGAACCAGCAGACTGCTGCAGTCGGGTCCAGTTGCACTTACTCTGGCAGAAAGGCAGATTGATCAACTCTGAGTCAGCACTTTTTGCCCTGTTGCAGGGTGTGCCCTCTGTCCGCTTCCTGTCCCTCTGCACAGGAAACAACTCTCTCGTAACGGACAAGCCCGTCTTTTATTGTCACACGAACACCACAATACATGCATGCGGCCACAACACACTCATTCTGACGGTGGCCGGTGAAAAGTGTCCTCTGCATTTAACCCATCCAGGCATGTCCTTTCCTCCGGGGGGCAGGCCAGGAGCAGTGGTTGCTTTCTCGTACAGCGCCCGGGGACCAACTTCGGATGTTGTCGTCACTGGTCGGATGACGATGACGATCTGATCTTCTGCATGTTTTTAGTGGGGGGGTTATATACGGAGGAACCCCCTGGGGGGAGCACGGGGAGAACATGCAAACTCCACACAGAGAGAAAGGCCCTTACGACGAGATAACCCACCTGGGCAGTAGGCACTGAGGATATGGGGGGGGAACACAACCACAGCGCTCACAGTGTCCCAGGCGAGAATCAGGACCTTCTAACTGTGAGGCGATAGCGCTACCGACTGCGCCACCGTACCCCCTAAGCTGTCCTCTGTCCGCTTCCTCTCCCTCTGCACAGGAAACAAGCTGTCCTTACTGCAACACACTGCTGAGCGACAAGTATACAACTGTACTACTGTAGAGTACGGTATACAGTACAGTATACTATACAACACATGCACGCACACACACACGCACACACACACACACACACACACACACACACACACACACACACACACACACCCGCACTGGGGTAAGGAGAGGGAGGTTTGAATTGAAGACGCTGACATGACAGTGGAGAGATGGCAATCTGAGGTTAGGTTCCATTCCAGGATGCGCTGAGATTGTAGTCTTCCTTCTGCCACTGGAGATTTGTCTCCTCTGGCCGCTGTGGGAGGAGCCACCTATCACAGAGCCTGGAGAGCTCTTCCTGTGGGAGGAGCCACCTATCACAGAGCCTGGAGAGCTCTTCCTGTGGGAGGAGCCACCTATCACAGAGCCTGGAGAGCTCTTCCTGTGGGAGGAGCCACCTATCACAGAGCCTGGAGAGCTCTTCCTGTGGGAGGAGCCACCTATCACAGAGCCTGGAGAGCTCTTCCTGTGGGAGGAGCCACCTATCACAGAGCCTGGAGAGCTCTTCTTGTGGAACCATGCCTCCAATGGGATGTGGCATTCCATGCATTATTAAAGGGCTTTGTGGAGCACCTGGAGGAATCTCTGCAGCTGTTGTGTCCAGGAAATGCAGGAAAAAGGAGAGTGTAAATTGAATCCCCCCCCCCCCTCCTCCGTTTATTGTACTGTTACTGTATAGACCTTATTCGATAACCACGGACGGCGCCATATTGTTGACAAACCGCAGCCGTAACGTAGTCTGGCCGAGCGTATAGCAACAGTTATGGCTTCGTCAATGATAATAAGTGATGAAAAAATAAGTTTGGTCGGAGGTGCGGACCCCTATACAAAACTGACTTAGAGTAAATATAACTCATTATATTGCCAGGTATCACGCTGTTTGTTCAGCCGTTTGTACACACGTCTTTGCGGCCAACATTTCATCAACGGTAAGCTCAAGTAACGTTACAATAATGATTAAAATACCCCGTTAACGTTACTTGAGCTTACCTTTGATGAAATGTTGGCCGCAAAAACGTGTGTACTTTGATGGTAGAAAAAAAGCCATTTGCCCTCCCCAGCGACTGAACCACGTCTAATCGCACAAATCCACAACCTCCTCCTGTCTGAGTTTTCTTTCTCCGACGGGATTCTGTAAAAGCACAAGCCAGGCGTGTCTCCTCGTCGGTTAGTGCAACCGATAGCACAACAGGTATCCGGCATTTTGGCTGAACAAACACAGCGTGAGAAACTAGTCGACTCGGCGGGCAGCGGAATGAACAAGTTTTTTTTTGACCGTCAGGTGGGCGTTCCCGGCAGCACGTAACGCCCCTTGAAAGCTATGAATATTACATACTAGGGATGTTCATCAATTATCGAAAATCGATAATTGATCGTTAAGGATTGGAATCGATCCTGTGGCATTTGGATCGATTTTTTAATTATTATTATTATTATTATTTTTTTATTTTTTTTATTTTTTTGGACTAGGTTTGGGTGGAATTCGTTCCTCCTCGCCCCACTCCATTGCACAGCCGACTAACGTGAGGTGGAGCTTCATATAGTCTCTAGTTTTCTGGCTGGGCACGGGCCTTTGTGCCAACAAAACTGTTTTAAACATGGGAAATTCACACCGGCATGCGCCGGGGACAGCAGTGTTGGAGAGGAGACACATTGAAATAAAGAGTTCATTGAGGAGAACACGTTGTCTTTCGTATTTTCTGCCATAGGCATTCATTTTGTAAAAAAAAAAAAAAAAAAATTGAAAATATTGAAAATTTTCTAAGTATTAATATGATCGATAATCGATAATTGATCGTTAATTTTCACCGATTATCGATTTTGGAAAATTTTCAAAATGAACATCCCTATTACATACTGTATAATACTCTGCTGTTACTGTATACTACATACATCGTAAAGATGATGGATTCTGCTTGGATCAGACGTGGTCCTGGGATTCATTCATCTCATGTCCAGTAATGAGCGTTGTCCAGACTGCTGCAACATCGCTTAATATTTCATCAAAGTAGCTCGCTGCTAATACATTCTGATAGAGCTATCTTCTTCATACTATGCTGTGCTACTTGTGTTTTGCAGTTATACAGATGCCGCTGCATCTGTCTCAAATCAAATAGTTGCGACTGCTCTGTAAAATGACAACTTGATATTGGTTTAATTTTGCATGATATTGATTCAATTTCAGAACCGATTTCATACAGGCAGTGTTACAGCCAGGTACCATCAATTTAATGACAAGGAGAAAATGGCAATAAAATTACAATATTGTTTCCAATATTGTAAATTGGCTTATAATGTGGTTCTGGAGACACCTATTGTAACGGGATTGGGAGCTACAGTACCACAGAAGCCATTTTGAGTACTTTGTCTCACGCGGTCAGACCCAACAGCAATAGGCTATACGCACCTTAATCTCTCCCACTCCACACCTGGTCGTTCTCGGCTCCCATGTGACTTTATTTGTGGTAAGCATTTTGATTCATCTCCTCATCATACGAGCGTCGGGCAACAAGCGCGAGCCATTGATTGATTGATTGATTGATTGATTCGCCCGAAGTAGGTTATAAAAGGCTTTTTACCTACGCTAAATTGACATTGACCATTGACCATTGACCATTGACAGCCAGTCTCTTTCGCTTTTGACGGCGGCAGGCATGCTTCTGTTTCTTCTTGAGGAAGAATAGCAGGTGCTTGACGCTTTCCTGCCGTCTTGCTGGCCTCGGCTGAAGTACTTGTCGTTGCACGATCTAGATTAAAAAAAGGACTGGCCTAGCAAGGATGTCTGTTTTGACATTTGGGTTTCCTCCTGCATGAAGTCACAGTGGGTCCAGCGCTAGCCGGCGGGACTGATGCTGCATGTGCGGCTTTTGAAGAAAGCGTCTGCTATATTTTTCTTTTTCACAAAACACTCAACATAACAGCGGGGTCGGAAAAAATATTATGTAGCCTAAGTCTCTATTTAAGTGGTAGCTTATTGGCAACATCATCATAGGTCACACAATATTATGCTATTTTATAGAAGGAATTTATTTATCTGGCATATTACCAGCCGGCCACTTGAGCCGGTGACCTTTTAATTTGCCGGCCCACGGCAACAAATACCGGCTAAAAGCCGGCTAACAGAATCCCTGCCGCCGCCCACTTCCAAAGCCCCTGGATAGAGCATTATCTTCATGAGAGGCCTTTCCTTAGGAGAGAAGAGCTGTCCAGGGTTCTGACCAGGTTCTGACCACTGCGAGCTGGAGCGTTGGTGTGCAGCTGGAGCGTTGGTGTGCAGCTGGGAGCGTTGGTTTGCAGCTGGGAGCGTTGGTTTGCAGCTGGGAGCGTTGGTTTGCAGCAGGCTGTTGGGTCTGCGAGAGGCGGAGGGTCGCAGCTTTGCAGATAGACAAGTTATCATCCAACAAAAGATTTGTGGAATATGGTTTGGTCAGATCTTTCTTTCAGCAAGGCGTTATATACAGCGATCGATAGCTTTGGTAATTGCCATTGAATTTGGGCTGTAGTATGTGTGTCAATGAATCTCACCCTACCAGTGCAGCATATTGACCCAGCGCTACATGTCAACTCAACCTAATCCCACAATCACGCACGCTTGAGGGGGCGGGGGGGGGGGGGGGGGGTGACTTTCCTTCCTACGCTTTATGAAATTGTTTGTTTATGTTCTTTTGATGATATATAACAGAGATTGTTTATGTTCTTTTGATGATATATAACAGAGATTGTTTATGTTCTTTTGA
Organism: Poromitra crassiceps; assembly: GCF_964638095.1. Lineage (NCBI taxonomy): Eukaryota > Metazoa > Chordata > Actinopteri > Beryciformes > Melamphaidae > Poromitra > Poromitra crassiceps. The sequence goes on along the minus strand of NC_139629.1, from coordinate 51,476,395 downwards.
TGATATATAACAGAGATTGTTTATGTTCTTTTGATGATATATAACAGAGCTTTGGTGGCAGAGAAGCTGTTTAGCTGATAGAAGAACATCGAGATGAAGCGAGAGAAGAAGAGTAGTGAGGTAGCCGACGCAGACGAAAACAAACGAGTAAAGTAACCGATATTGATGAGAGAGAAGAAGAGATAGCTCCGCCCGCCAACAGAGAGTGGGCCTCGGGATGATCATTATCTCTTCAAACCAACTCAACCCAAACTCAAGATCGTGCTCCTCATGAGACACACACACACGCACACACACACACACACACACACACACACACACACACACACACACACACACACACACGCACGTACGCACGTACGCACACACACACGCACAGACACGCGCACGCACACACACACACACACACACACACACACACACACACACACACACACACACACACACACACACACACACACACACACACAGAGAGAGAGAGCTATACATCAATAGTATGGAGCTAAGCATCAAAGGTAGAAGTTGCATTCTCTTTCACTGCTGTCACCATGAAGGCCTCGTTGTTCTCGCCATGTGAAAGGGTAAAAACAGCCAATAAGTGGGCTCATCAAGTTAGCCTGTTCTATTGTAGCCATGCAGTAGCTTTACTGGCCTTTTGGTCCAGATTAGCCCAAAATTAGTCTCAACGCCACCAGACCCATTAGAGGTCTTACGCTGATACACTACGTTACCAGCCTGATATTCAAACTACGTTACCAGCCTGATATTCAAACTACGTTACTAGCCTGATATATTCAAACTACGTTACTAGCCTGATATTCAAACTATGTTACTAGCCTGATATTCAAACTACGTTACTAGCCTCATATTCAAACTACGTTACTAGCCTGATATTCAAACTACGTTACTAGCCTGATATTCAAACTACGTTACTAGCCTCATATTCAAACTACGTTACTGGCCTGATATTCAAACTATGTTACTAGCCTGATATTCAAACTATGTTACTAGCCTGATATTCAAACTATGTTACTAGCCTGATATTCAAACTATGTTACTAGCCTGATATTCAAACTACGTTACTAGCCTGATATTCAAACTACGTTACTAGCCTGATATTCAAACTACGTTACTAGCCTGATATTCAAACTACGTTACTAGCCTCATATTCAAACTACGTTACTAGCCTGATATTCAAACTACGTTACTAGCCTGATATTCAAACTACGTTACTAGCCTCATATTCAAACTACGTTACTAGCCTCATATTCAAACTACGTTACTAGCCTGATATTCAAACTACGTTACTAGCCTGATATTCAAACTATGTTACTAGCCTGATATTCAAACTATGTTACTAGCCTGATATTCAAACTACGTTACTAGCCTGATATTCAAACTACGTTACTAGCCTGATATTCAAACTACGTTACTGGCCTGATATTCAAACTACGTTACCAGCCTGATATTCAAACTACGTTACTAGCCTGATATTCAAACTACGTTACCAGCCTGATATTCAAACTACGTTACTAGCCTGATATTCAAACTGATTCGTCAATTCTCTCTCAAAACTCATTGCCTCTTCGTCTGAGATTGCACTCACTTCAGAGCATTTCTAAGAGGGGGCGGGTTTCGATCTTCCCTAGACTCAGTTCTCAGTCTCTATCCGCTGGTGTAGGTCACGCTGCTGTTGGTGCCGCTCACCAAATGTCTGGGAGCCGAGACTAGGTCTTCCCTAACCAAATGACTACTAGTACTATTAAATCACTGGATACAGTAGCCTACTGTCTTTCCACACATGTTTCATGTAATAATGTCTTTTGCTGTGTCTTGTCTTTGTGGTTGACATGGTGCAGCTTGCCTGACTCACTTCGCCATGGTTTTTCTTCACTATCTCAAAAAATGTTGTATTTCAGCCGTGGTGTCTGCTGCCTCATGTTGTGCCTATTTTGTTATAATAATAATAATAATAATTAATGTATTTTATAAAGCGCTTTTCAATTACCCAAATACGCTGACACAGTATGAGCTGTGAGTAAAAAATATTTCTGCTAGGAGAACATATTTGTAAAATAATAATAATGATAACAACAACAACAACAATAATAATAATAATAACAATAACAATACTAATACTAATAATCTCTTTTCCATTGCAATGGAATTCCCCCCCACCCCAATGGAATATGAATGTATCATTTTTAAATGTGTATTAAATCTGTGTGCTTGTTGCATCTAAGTTATAGTACCTAAGTATGCAAAACATGGAGTCATGATTTTGGACACAAAATGCATGTGCTCCATGTAGCATCTGATGTGCTCCATGTAGCATCTGATGTGCTCCATGTAGCATCTGATGTGCTATACAGCTAAACATGGCTCCTTTATGAATGCAGTTGCTGAATCAAAGGGAGGGGATCAGTGAAGCATTTTATGAGGTGATATTACATTTGCTTCTATTGCCCTACATAACATTACTGACACGCTGGAGCATCCGTGCTCCACATGCTCAACAACATGCTCCACATGCTCAACAACATGCTCCACATGCTCAACAACATGCTCCACATGCTCCACATGCTCAACAACATGCTCAACAACATGTTCAACAACATGCTCAACAAGATCACTGCACCACTTCTCTTTTTTGTCTTGCAGGTCTGAATGTGACTCTTCCAGAATGGTCAGGTACGTCCACCTGCCTCACCAACGTCTTCTTTCATAACGTAATTTGGAAATGTGCGTCCGCATTCATTCTGTGAATCTACTTTACAACAAACCACCTCCAAATCCGTTCTTTTGGAGGGGAAAAAACCCCTAATCTTGGTGGTGGTGGTTTGAATTGATGAAGCTGACTAAAGCTGCTTTGCCGTGATGACTGATTGTCTGTGTTGCAGGCCTGATGGGGTGGGCGTTATTACAGTGGGGGGAAGGAGGAGTGTTGTGTTGTGTTGTTGTGTGTTGTGTGTTGTTGTTGTTGTTGTTGTTGTTGTGTGTTATTACAGTGGGAGGAAGGAGGAGTGCTGTGTGTTGTTGTGTGTTGTTGTTGTTGTGTGTTATTACAGTGGGAGGAAGGAGGAGTGCTGTGTGTTGTTGTGTGTTGTTGTTGTTGTGTGTTATTACAGTGGGAGGAAGGAGGAGTGTTGTTGTTGTGTTGTTGTGTGTTGTTGTTGTTGTGTGTTATTACAGTGGGAGGAAGGAGGAGTGTTGTTGTGTGTTGTTGTTGTGTTGTTGTTGTTGTTGTTGTGTGTTATTACAGTGGGAGGAAGGAGGAGTGTTGTGTGTGTTGTTGTTGTGTGTGTTGTTGTTGTGTGTTATTACAGTGGGAGGAAGGAGGAGTGCTGTGTGTTGTTGTGTTGTTGTTGTTGTTGTGTGTTGTTGTTGTTGTTGTTGTTGTGTGTTATTACAGTGGGAGGAAGGAGGAGTGTTGTTGTTGTGTTGTTGTGTGTTGTTGTTGTTGTTGTGTGTTATTACAGTGGGAGGAAGGAGGAGTGTTGTTGTGTGTTGTTGTTGTGTTGTTGTTGTTGTTGTGTGTTATTACAGTGGGAGGAAGGAGGAGTGTTGTGTGTGTTGTTGTTGTGTGTGTTGTTGTTGTGTGTTATTACAGTGGGAGGAAGGAGGAGTGCTGTGTGTTGTTGTGTGTTGTTGTTGTTGTTGTGTGTTATTACAGTGGGAGGAAGGAGGAGTGTTGTGTGTGTTGTTGTTGTTGTTGTTGTGTGTTATTGCAGTGGGAGGAAGGAGGAGTGATGTGTGTTGTTGTGTGTTGTTGTTGTTGTTGTTGTGTGTTGTTGTTGTTGTTGTTGTTGTTGTTGTGTGTTATTACAGTGGGAGGAAGGAGGAGTGTTGTGTGTGTTGTGTGTTGTTGTTGTTGTTGTTGTTGTGTGTTATTACAGTGGGAGGAAGGAGGAGTGCTGTGTGTTGTTGTGTGTTGTTGTTGTTGTTGTTGTGTGTTATTGCAGTGGGAGGAAGGAGGAGTGATGTGTGTTGTTGTGTTGTTGTTGTTGTGTGTTGTTGTTGTTGTTGTTGTTGTTGTGTGTTGTTGTTGTTGTGTGTTATTACAGTGGGAGGAAGGAGGAGTGTTGTGTGTGTTGTTGTTGTTGTTGTGTGTTATTACAGTGGGAGGAAGGAGGAGTGTTGTGTGTGTTGTTGTTGTTGTTGTGTGTTATTACAGTGGGAGGAAGGAGTGTTGTGTGTTGTTGGTGCAACACAAGGTCACACGCTAGCTTGTTGTTCACTATGTGGAGGTTTGCGGGAACGTCTCTGTTGACAGACTTACGACGTGGGATGATTTCAAACTCAATGTGGATCCATCATTGATATGAACATAGGCAGGTACAATGTGACAGGCATGGGGAGTGTGTTTTTGAACAGAGTGTAGAGGAGCCTGTCAGCTGTTTGAGAAAAGTGCTTTTTCAAACCAACTCTGTTCTCCCCCGGCTTCTTCTCTTCTGTTTTCTTCTTCTTCTTTGTCTTTGTCTTTGTACCATCCATCACAGTAAGTGTAGGTGTGCGTGTGCGTGCGTGCGTGTGTGTGTGTGTGTGTGTGAAGTCTGTCTGCCCACTCAGTACCTATCTTCACACTCATCATCAGTGTACTAAAAAAAGAAATCTATGGGAATAGGAAATGCGTTATTTCAAATGTAATTGTATGTAGCCTACAAAATAATAATAATAATAAATAATAACAATAATAATTGTATGTAGCCTACAAAATAATAATAATAATAATGAATAATAATAATAATTGTATGTAGCCTACAAAATAATAATAATAATAATAATAATAATAATAATTAATAGTAATTATAATAATTATAATAATTATAATAATTGTATGTAGCCTACAAATTAATAATAATAAGAATTATTAATAATAATAATAATAATTGTATGTAGCCTACAAAATAAGCTGAAGAAATTGATGGTCTTAGGTTTAATGTGCTCTGTTTTAAGTTTTAAGGGACCAAATATCATCTCACTCCAAGCATTCAAATGCTGTGATGGAGTTTACTGGAAGCAATATAGACTAGAAGTGTGTTTTTCATTCTAAAACTCTGCCTCAGTTCAAATCTCTTATGGACAATATATACTGCAGATCATATTATCTGCAATATTAAACAACGAAAACCAATAAGTCATGAGGTGATTTCACCTCGGTACATTTTCCATTTTAAGCCTCAAACAATACTGTTTCACTGTCGCCACTGGCCTTCAGGTTGATCCCCCAGCGCTCCATAGTCATAGTTCCAAACGGGGGAAATATTCCTTGAAAAGCACGATCCAATGGCACAGAATTAACATATTAAAGGAACAGTTCACCCAAACAATTTAAATTCTGTCATCATCTACTCACCCTCATGCCAGTTGAAACACAGGTGAAGTTTGTCCTTATAAAACACAACTCGACAGAAAACCAGTCAGTCACCATTGACTTCGGTTGTACTTTACTGAAGTCAGTGTGTGTTCAACAGGCATTTTCATTTTTTGCGTGAACTGTTCCTTTAACACATTCACTGCCAGCCATTTTTTTTTACTGTAGGTAGCTTCTGCCAAGCCGTTTTTTGAGAATTCTGGCTCATTTTACAAGAGCCGAGGATAATTTTCTGCTTGGACTTTGTGAACACGAAGTTCACAAAAGTACTAATAGAATGTGTGCTTTCTCTGTCTAAAAGAGTTAGTTTGTAGAGTTAGTAGTTATGTAGATATTAGCCGTTGAGTACAGCATGGTTTCAGCGTGAGACAGGAAGCTGAGATAATCGCAGTTTTGTGAAATTCAATCAAACAGGCAGAACAGTCACTTTAACCATTTATTTTTGGCATCAGTGAGAGATCAGACATCTGAACAATATAGTTCTGAACACCCTCTCCTTTAAACTCCTCCCTCCGTGGGCGTGTCTGGTGGCGTTTGTCACAAGCCAGTTTCTCCTGCCTGTCTGAGCAGTGAGCAGCCTCCCTCTCTGGCGGCCCCTCGTCGGCGAGTGTGGCGAGTGTGGACTGTGGATGGGACTCAATCGTTTCTTGGATTTTCGGTTGAGAGCTTTGATGAAGCTTTGTGCGATTCTAGGCTTTATGCTGCCCACCCAGTCTATTTTTGGAACCCCACACCGTTGTGCGCCGGTGTGCAGCAGCGTGAAAGCGTTTTCGCCTACAGTATTAGAATGAGGCTCGTTCGTTTCTGGGTTTTCGGAATGCGTGCGATTCTGGCCTTTCTGCGGGTGTTTCAAAGTGTGTTTCACCCATAATCTATTATGCAAATTTGCAATCCCCCACGCCAGCACCGCTCTCTGTGTGCTGCTGCTGGCGCGGCCGCTCTCAGGCGAGTCTGGTGACTGATGACTGTAAAATCGCCATGCCATTTCCTTGAGAATGGCTTGCTCCCGCGGCTGTTTTTGGTTGGCTTTCTCTCTGTCGGGAGAGCACTGTCGCCACTTAGTTGGTCGGTAAAATAGATTATACACATTCAATACTTCCAATATTTTTATAGGAGACGTGGGGGACATTGATCCACGTAGCACCGTCAAAAAAAAAAAAAAATTTTTTTTGACGAGTCAACTCGTCGTTGGCAGTGAACGGTTGGATTGTGTTTGACGAGTCAACTCGTCATTGGCAGTGAACGTGTTAATAGTAGGGTTAGGCTATACATAAGTTCTGTCAACTTAGGGAATTTTGGGACATTTTGGATTTATTTGTATTTATTTTTTGGATGTAGGAATTTAAGGCAACCTTTGGAATTCATACTGTTGATAAATCCAAAAAACATCTCTACAAACATGATGCTGTTTTAAATTATTATTGTATATTGTATTATTGCAGGGGTGCCCAAACGTTTTTGACCCAAGATCTACTTTTCAAGTAGCCAGCCTCCCGAGATCTACCAGTCCAGTTTCAACATCGCAAACGCACACACATCGTTTCCAGCCTGCAGTAACTAACCTCACAACACTTTCTCGTTGTCCCACAACCACTTGACATTAGGGCTGTGAATCTTCACTGGCCACATGATTCGATTCGATTACGATTCAGAGGGCTACGATTCGATTCGATTACGATTATCGATGCATCTTAAATCGATGCATCACTTTTTCCCCCAATACATGATTTATTTTTTCTCACTTTACAATACAATTGCATTGTATTATGATCCATAATTAAAATAAACAACTGCATGTACTTCCATTATATTTTATTTTATTATAAAAAAAAAAAAAAAAAAAAAAAAATCCCCTCAATGCCATGCGATCTACCACACTACCTTCGCGATCGACCGGTCGACCGATCGACGTATTGGGCACCCCTGTATTATTGTATAGAATCTTCTCTTCAAATGGAATCCTCTCATCTGTCTTCCACATGCCATCCTTGCTTGTGAATTTGACCAAACGTCCTAGACGTTGGTGGTGTGTCAAGGCTGTGGGTTCTCCTCACTAGACGTGCTGGGTGTCTTTCCAGCACACTTTGGGTTCATCACTGATGCAGAGGCAGCCTGGCTGGATGTAAAAGCCATGACATTTCTGAGAGAAATCAATAACTGCCTTCTCTGCTTTGAGGAGTAGAGATGATGGCAGTCCAGCACTGATGTTATCCTGTGAATCAGTGAAAAGCCTCAAGACATCAGACTAGAGTGCCGCGTCCACCTCAGTACAACACATCAGACTAGAGTACCACGTCCACCTCAGTACAAGACATCAGACTAGAGTACCGCATCCACCTCAGTACAAGACACCAGACTAGAGTACCACGTCCACCTCAGTACAACACATCAGACTAGAGTACCGCGTCCACCTCAGTACAAGACATCAAATGGTAAATGGCCTGCATTTATATAGCGCTTTTATCTAAAGCGCTTTACAGTCAGTAGTTACATTCACCCATTCACACACCGATGGCGGCAGGCTGCCACGCAGGGTGCTGGCACACCATCAGGAGCAATTTAGGGTTCAGTGTCTTGCCCAAGGACACTTCGACATGCAGACTGGAGGAGCCGGGAATCGAACCACCGACCTCTTTTATCCAAAGCGATTAGTGGACGACCCGCTCTACCTCCTGAGCTACAGCCGCCCTCAGACATCAGACTAGAGTACCTCGTCCACCTCAGTACAAGACACCAGACTAGAGTACCTCGTCCACCTCAGTACAAGACATCAGACTAGAGTACCTCGTCCACCTCAGTACAAGACACCAGACTAGAGTACCGCGTCCACCTCAGTACAAGACATCAGACTAGAGTACCTCGTCCACCTCAGTACAAGACACCAGACTAGAGTACCTCGTCCACCTCAGTACAACACATCAGACTAGAGTACCGCGTCCACCTCAGTACAAGACATCAGACTAGAGTACCTCGTCCACCTCAGTACAAGACATCAGACTAGAGTACCTCGTCCACCTCAGTACAAGAAGATGCAATTGGGGAGAGAAAAACGTCAGGCTGTTCAACATTTGTTTGACACGCCGCCCCGGTTTCAAGTGAGGGAGTGTGGAACTTTGGAGAGTTGTAGAGAAGCACGTTTACTTTAACACATTGAGTGCCAGCGACGCCATATGGCGTCATTAGAAATTTACCGTAGGCTGCCAGCGACGCCAAATGGCGTCAATAACTCGAAATTGTTTTTTTGACGGGGGGGTGTCGATCTATGCCTCTTACATCGCCTCTTACAATATGAGAGCTATTGAATGTGTCTAACCTATTTTACAGAACCCTTAGGTGGCGACAGCGCACTCCAGATGAGAGAAAGTGGAGTAAAACACACAGAAGAAGTCGTTGGGGAAAAGGAAATCGCATCCGTCCGTATGCAGCTGCTTCATTGAAGCATAACGTTAGCTGTGCCCCTGCAGCAGCCAATCTGCTGTCACAATTGAGCACCTCCGTGTCCGCTGCAACAGCCCATTCGCATGATCAGCCGTGGAGTTGTTATTATTCTCAACTGGAAGCATGGGAGCTGGTGACAAATACACGCGGCTGTAAAAAAGCTGGATGTAGCGGACTTTTCAGTGCTGAGCACACGCAGAGCAAACGCACTCACAGCAGAGCCGAGCAGAGCAGAGAGACACTCCTCCCACAACGGGGGGGGGGGGGGGGGGGGAGGAGGAGGGGGGGAGGTGGGGCACGCAGGACACTACAGCATACAACAGACCCAGGCAACTGCAGCAGGCTCGATGCACAGAGAGCAAACAAGCTAGAATAGGCTATCTGATGCCCACCAGCAGTAAATCAAGACCAGCATGAAGGTGTAGGGTCTGCGCACGCAGGGGCCAGCGCTGCTGGTTGCAGCTAAAAAATATTATTTGGCCAAACAAAATTCCTTTGTTTTCACTCTTTTATTGAAGGAAATTATTTTTGAGGTGTCATTACATCAGAAAATATTAGCAATGAGTCAATGATGTGCTTGAAATGCTTCCTTTCACAAAAGGCTGAATATCTCAGGTTTCTAGAAAAAAATGGCTGTTTTTGGTCAAATCAAGCTATCTTCTCCGGCTCATAACTAAAGAACGGAAAATGGGATCAATAAACTTTTTTTTGCAGGTGATAGAAGAGAGTCTCATCGTTATTTGTGCGTGTTCAGTGTTTACATAGTAATTATTAAAGAAATTATATGACTGTTTTAAAATGCATTGCGGCCTATGTGGCACAGTACAGCACCTTTTGCCCAAGGGCCGTGGCACTCAAAGTGTTAATATACCTTTTTTCTCCATTTATTTCGAAATTCCTTTAAATTCACCAAATAGAATATTTGCCAAGGAAAATTTCTGAAAATTAACAGGATATATAATATAATATAATATAATATAATATAATATAATATAATATAATATAATATATATATATATAATATTACATCCCTTTACAACCTTAGTGAAGAGAAGAAAAGAATAGGTTTTCAAAATTAACCAAAGAAAATAGTTCTGACCACAGGTATTAGGGCTGGGCAATATGACCTGAAATCCATATCATGATAAATTGCTACATTTACTTTGATCATGATAAATGAAACTATAATTTGTTTAAAAAAAAAGTCCTTTGTGCCACCATAGTTGTAAACACACACCTGGGGGAGGAGCATCACTCAATACAAGCTAAAATAATGCTGTTTCCCCACTGGGCAAACTGAATCAATTCCACACGTTACACAAAATAACCTGCCTTGCTGCTCAACCCACTCATGTTTTGGTATCTTATTGCAAATCTTGTAGTAAACAACAAGTTCCAGCTCTAAATAATGTTCCAACAAAGTGATGTATCACTTTACCACATCACACGCTATTTATCACAATTCTACCAACTATTCAGTGCAATGTGTGTGTGTGTGTGTCGGGGTTAGCTAGACCTAGCCCTGGTTAGCTCTAGCTACTAGAGCGGCACTACACTCCTCCCCATAGACCACAGAGAGCGCTTAGCTTCCCACCGCTAACACTGTAGCCCCGCCCCTCTAATGCTCTCCCCAGACAGACATACTGTATATGGCTATACTGTAGTAGCCTATAAGCATCTGTGCAAATATTCAGCGACGTCTCTTTAAAAGCGCTTTGAAATGCCTACAAACTGCCAACGCAGCGCCCTCTACTGACAACACACTGCAGGCCTGGCTCACAGTCACGTAGATATCTGCCCCTGTTAATATGCCACGCCATGACATCAATATGCCATGCCATGACATCATAATATGCCACACCATGACATCATAATATGCCACGCCATGGTATCATAATATGCCACGCCATGACATCAATATGCCACGCCATGACATCATAATATGCCACGCCATGATGACATCAATATGCCACGCCATGACATCATAATATGCCACGCCATGACATCAATATGCCATGCCATGACATCATAATATGCCACGCCATGACATCATAATATGCCACGCCATGACATCATAATATGCCACGCCATGACATCAATATGCCATGCCATGACATCATAATATGCCACGCCATGACATCAATATGCCATGCCATGACATCATAATATGCCACGCCATGACATCAATATGCCATGCCATGACATCATAATATGCCACGCCATGACATCAATATGCCATGCCATGACATCATAATATGCCACGCCATGACATCAATATGCCATGCCATGACATCATAATATGCCACGCCGTGACTACAAGGGCCATTTCAAATTTTGTTTTTCTCAGGATCATTAATAATGGAACAACCACTGAACTTGGCACAGGATGCTATAAACTAATAAGCCTCGCTTACACTGTAAGCCGTGTGTGTGTGTGTGTGTGTGTGTGTGTGCGTGCGTGTGTGCGTGCGTGTGTGCGTGTGTGCGTGCGTGCGCGTGCGTGTGTGTGTCAGTGTGCGTGCGTGCGTGTGTGCGCGTGTGCGTGCGTGCGCGTGCGTGTGCGTGTCAGTGTGTGCATGCGCGCGTGTGTAGAAATGGGACTGGTGGGATTATTCTCATACACACTCCATGGCTAACGACGGAGGAATAACGACGTGGTGGTGTTTTAATTGCTCGTCAGTTCTGTAATCAGAATAGATGACTCCACTCAGATGTGATTGGAACCTGGGCGAGAGAGGCAGGCGAGCAATGAGCGAGCGAGCCTCAACGACCTGCTTTCTATTGGATTGTTCTTGGGTGAATGTCTGATAAGATGTTGGGTCTCTCTGATGCACTCTGCTGCAGCAGACAGCAGTCATTCATAAAACTCTGCTGCAGCAGACAGCAGTCATTCATAAAACGCAGACGAGCTGGGAAATAGTCAGACACGCTTTATATCACAGCCCATAGCAAACGCGGGGTGATGAAGGATGTCTGTTGTCTGAGAGTCTGTGAGAAATAACTGAATAGTTTTCCAAAAAGTCCATTTGTGTTGCCGTTATTTATCTGTTGAGCTTGTATATTGTGATGGATGGGAATTGTTTTGTGGGGATCGTCTGAGAAACGGAGACGCTAATTTAAATTTCATATTGTTTGCGGTGTTTTATCCATGCGAGCTGTGCCCATGCTGTCTTCTTTATTGAACACGTTTTGGTGTGATGGTGAGAGGAGGAGGAGGAGGAGGAGGAGGAGGAGGAAGGGGAGGGGGAGGAGGAAGAGGAGGAGGAGGAGGAAGGGGAGGGGGAGGAGGAGGAAGAAGAGGAAGAGGAGGAGGAGGAGGAGAGGAGGAGGAGGAGGGGGAGGAGGAAGGGGAGGGGGAGGGGGAGGGGGGGGGGGAGGAGGAGGAGGAGGAAGGGGAGGGGGAGGGGGAGGGGGGGGGGGAGGAGGAGGAGGAAGAGGAAGAGGAGGAGGAGGAAGAGGAGGAGAGGAGGAGGAGGAGGAAGAGGAGGAGGAGGAGGTGGAGGAGGAGGGGGAGGAGGAGGAGGAGGAAGAGGAAGAGGAAGAGGAGGAGGAGGAGAGGAGGAGGAGGAGGAGGAGGAGGAGGAGCTTGGCAGGATCTGTGCCTTTTTGTTTTCCACTAATTGTCAACAGTTGGGGAGTTGGGAAAACACACACAGACAGACAGGGATTATAAAACGTCCTCATTACTATATTATTATTATTACTACAGCGATAAGGAAGAACAAAGTGTGTCTGGGGATGTTGTTGTGGAGATCAAACCCTCATTCAGAGCCAGACGGCACTAAGGGAAGCAATCCATTCAAACACACATTCGGTGCCAACTTGTTCTTGTGTCCCGTGCAGAAGCACTGTGGCATCATCTACAAAACACAAGAAGATGCTCAAAGGAATTAACATACAATCTGATGTGGATGAAGCACTGGCTGAGTTTTTCGCAGACTACTCTCACAAATTGAGCCATTGCAGTTCTGGTGGAAGGAGAGTAAAATGCACGTTTAGCTGTGGGGAGCTGTGTTGGATCTGCAGGCAGGATATTTCGATGGTGAGGTTACTTACCATGTGGAGAGACTGAACTGTACTTAATGCACTTGAAATCTAACCTGAAAAGAGCTGTCAGGCTGTCAGGGCGGTTTGGACTCACTCATCATCATGCCCGTCTGCAGGGGGGGAGAGCTCGCAGTGTTTCAGGACTAATCTAGCGCCGTCTCTCACCCTCGCCTCGCCTCGCCCGGCCGCCCGGCGCTCTCCGCTGGGAGGCCTGTCGTCCTGCCAGCCCCCATCGCCATGGAGAGAGATGCTCAGCTTTGATGGCTAGCACAGCTAGCACAGCTAGCACGGCTAGCACGGCTAGCACAGCGAGGACAGCTAGCACGGCTAGCACGGCTAGCACAGCTAGCACGACTAGCACAGCGAGCCTGGTGTCTTTGTCCTTGACGGTGTTCCCTTTTCGACCGGATTTCAGTTCCTCTTTGGGCACGATTGTTGTGTTCTGATAGCAGCGCTCCAGCACAGCTTCTTGTGTGTTACAGTATATGGTGCTGAGAGAAAGGAGGCCATGCTTTCAAGTCATAGAACATTCTTATGGCTGTAATGTAATGTCTCTGTGGCGTTTTTATGAGCTGGGGGGTCTCTCATCACTCACAGCGCTGCCAAGTCCCAACCAGTAGCCTCTCCCTGTTCAACTCTGCATCACTACCAGAGCGACTAGTGGAAGTCAGGAGGAGAAGCCAGGCTGATTCCAGGTTCACAGCTCCCAACTCCGCAAGAGCAGGGACATTAACATTTATGAAATGAATAATTCATTGTGCCGAAACAGCAGCAAACGGCACCAGCCGTGATACAATTAGCCGTTGATAATAGTCACGCTCTCTCGGTGCAGGACTGTGATTTTCCACGCACAAGGACTTTACGTGAAGGTGTTTTCAACTGGGGCACAACCTGTGGTAAAGAGTGAGAGATCTTTCATTTTGTAGTGCTTCAAATGCCCTGTCAGAAGGCATGGCTGTGGAATGGGGGGGTGAAGTCTAGTCGTATGTATGGATTGCTATTTGGAATATGGTTTTAATTGAATCTTGCCAGCATTGGCTACTGGCCAAATGTTAATCCAATTAGAAATCATTCCTTTCAACATGCATTCAGAGGAGTGCGATATACAATCGACAGCTATAAATACACTTATAGCCAGGGGGCAAGTTCTGATGATGAAGACCCCCAGACCCTGAGAGATGGAAGGATTGTTGGTGTGTGGTGTCAGACCAAGTTGACAGTTTAGAGAAATGGGTTCTGTCTGTCTTGAGACACCCAGGACAAAGGTGGCTCACGGAGAACCGTCCCAGACAATAGATGAAAGAGACATGTCTCTGTGGAAATGGTCTCCTGCAACAATGAAAGGGAGGATGGGTGGAAGAGAAAAGTGCCTTAACTGCAGAACACAACACACACAGACGATGCAACCACACAGACAGACACCACACAGACAGACACCACACAGACAGACACCACAAAGGAACCTGCTCAAACAAACCTACAGTATACTTGTCTTTTGAGTTTCTAGTTTGACTCCTTGTCCTGGTACGGGGCTGGAATCTAACATAAGCTGTTGTTATCATCTGTTTTCTTACAAAATGCCATGCTGAGAGAGATACTTCATAGAGATGCCTAGGAGCTAAACGGGCTCCTCCAACTTGCACAAAATCTGTTTTCATGATGCATTGTTTTGAATGAGAGAGGGATCACAGGGCTCATAAACACCAGAAGAGATCCAGATGAATGCAATGCTCGGTCTAAAACAGCAACACTTACTAGTGAATTGTTGATGAAACGTGATGTTATAATGTTGAAGTGTTACAGTCAACCTGATGAATGATGACAACTTTGCTGCACTCTACAAAGTGATGAGGGCAGTGTTAAATCACATTTGTTATGCATTATTATATTATATTATATTATTGATACACTTGTGCCTTTAAAGACTGTGCTGTCAGAAATGAGATGATTAGAACATTTCTAGGTTAAAAATTCATATCTGGCTACTACAGTATTCTCTCGGCATATTGAGAAATGAAAGCAATGAGTTTCATCTTGGAAATATTAGCCGTTCAAATAAGGCATTAGATGATATGACAGAAGTATAATGCAGTGCCTTACTGTATGTAGTAGTAGGCCTCTGCTGTGAAAAATGAAGTACACAATAGTCAAATCATGAAAGTCACAAACCGCCAATAGGAAAGTTCAGAGTGAAGATGGATGATTTGAAGGCAACGTTCTGGTTCCTTCCCCAAAGCACACAGTAAACATGTCAACAGCTCGGGAAGTGTGTTGTGTTGAAATATGCTTTGTCCTTCTCTATAGGAGACATGCCTCTCTACCTATGGAAGTCACAGAGAACCCTGGGAGCCTGGTGTCTGCCGGCTGCAGGAGAGTCTTCCCCTGCCGCAAGTGGAAGTCAGCGTCTTTTGGGTACAGTAAGATGTTTCTCGTTTATGTGGCTGAATGCTTAGTGGCCACAGGATTTACAGCGCCGTCCGTGGCAGAACAGTCTGGTTCTTGTCTTGTTAACGACAAAAAAAACGTCATGATGCTCACAACAACAACAACGTCCACACACAGAGCAAACGTACGTCACAGCACTGCACAAACAGCTCTGTTAGGCTCGTCACGAATGAAATACGATGCTTGTGTGTATAATCCTTCACTGCCACTCAGCCATCATAGCCAGAGAGACTCTCTGCAAACGAGGAGAGATGTGCGAGATGAGAGTCCACACACCAGTGGCCAGTGGGACAGACTCAGTGTAGAGGGCTTCAAAAGACTGATGAGTTTCAAAGATGCCTCCTACTGGTGCTGCTGTATGTTTCATCATCAAATAGCAAAGCAGCTTTTCTTCTCCATAGCAGTCGGCTCATCGTCGGCCCCCGAAAATAAACCCTAAATGCACACTGGAAACGGGAACATTTTCTATTTCTAAAGAGCTTTGTGTTTCGAGGTTTCTGATGATGAGTAAGAACATCTCGGGGTGTTTTAGACGTGGCTAATGTTACAGAAAGGAGGAACGCTACGTTTGTTGCTTATTCGTGTTCTCCGCTTGTCTCCGTGTGATCGTTATGCAGTGACTTAATTGTCATGCGTAGCCGAGTGCCAACAGGTTCAACGGATCATGACAGCAAACAAGATGACGCGTCTGATCGGAGGTCGATGGTTTTGCTCTCCGGCTCGGTGCGTTTGTGTTTTTGTTTTTACGCTCACTCATCTCACAGCATTGAATAATAATGATCAGCCTCTAATTAGCCGGTGATAATAACGCTACATGTGAACACGCCCCCGTCAAGCGCCAGGTCATTTTGACGTCGCTGATTGGCTTTAGATGGCTGCACTATTCATTAAGCCCGCAAGTGATCGTCCAATTATGAGTGTTAATTTCTGCGGACCTTTCCTTTCCCTTTGCTTTGGCAAATGAATGGACGTTTTGCCGCTGATTATTGTAAGATATGGTTCATAACTATAACACTGTTCTGTGGCAACTGGCAGTGACAGTTGGTTGGTTCCCGATGTTGTGTATTATTTGGTGCGTCACTCAAACAGAAAGCAAACATTCAGTCTGAAGGAAGTAGGAAGTTGAAAGTGGAGAGAGACAGGAAGTGACACGGGGATAACAAAGGTCCCGGGGCAGATTTGAATACAGGACGTCCTGTTTTTTTATTTTTTTATTTTTTTTATTTTTGATGGTATCAGAAAAGAGACACTCTTGGCTTCTAAGTCTCATGTCATGGCCGCCCTGTGTGAGAGCAGTGAGTGATTGATGGGACCGTCTCTTTCTGTGGTCTTAGAGGAAGGCAGCGAGGAATGGGAATATGAATATGCCATTTGTGAGCTGCTGTGTCATCTTCTGCAGTATGCTGAAACATTCCACTGGTTTTAGCCGCAACATTTTGAGGAAGCAAGTATATTATATATATATAAACATGACTACCAGAATGTGAACACGCTTATGGGAACTCACTTTCCCTCGCCATGTGTTGAGGTTTAGAGAGAACACTATAAACCGATTGTAATTTAGGTAGTAGTTGTGTTTGCGTTCCCCCCCAACAAACCATTTATGACATTTCACACAATTATGATTTTGTCTGGCCAACATTGTGTCTTACATTTAGTTACATTGAGTTTTTGCAGCCATATCATTTTAAGCCTGAAATTATAATTGCTTTTTTCCCAGGCAGGTATTCACTGGATGCTGTCATTGTTTCAAAGTTTCAGTAATAATTACTGCAGACTTTGGAAGATGAGGTAAAGAGGGTTTTTGGAATTAATAGGGCAACTTTGGCCTTAAAGTCACAGTGATGGGTAAAGCAGTCAGTGGTAAAGCAGTCAGTGGTAAAGCAGTCAGTGGTAAAGCAGTCAGTGGTAAAGCAGTCAGTGGTAAAGCAGTCAGTGGTGAAGCAGTCAGTGGTAAAGCAGTCAGTGGTAAAGCAGTCAGTGGTAAAGCAGTCGGTGGTAAAGCAGTCGGTGGTGAAGCAGTCAGTGGTAAAGCAGTCAGTGGTAAAGCAGTCAGTGGTAAAGCAGTCGGTGGTAAAGCAGTCGGTGGTGAAGCAGTCAGTGGTAAAGCAGTCAGTGGTGTTGTTCACAAATACAGGCTCTCTCTCTAGGTGCTTGTAACCAGAGCTGAAGCAATCTCCCGGGACAGCCAATCACAGTGGAGGCAAGCAGAACAGCTGCTAGACTGTAATAGCAGAAACATACCCCAGGGATTGACTTGAATTGTTACTTTGACTGTATTTTCCCCTTTTGACTCTGTTTCCTTGTTTGCCCTCATATGACTCTATAAGTGTCTTTCTTGCTCTCTGGAGCTTCTCTTCTCTTTCAGTCTCCATGTGTCTCACAGTTATAAGTGTCTTTCTTGCTCTCTGGAGCTTCTCTTCTCTTTCTGTCTCCATGTGTCTCACAGTTATAAGTGTCTTTCTTGCTCTCTGGAGCTTCTCTTCTCTTCTTGTCTCCATGTGTCTCACAGTTATAAGTGTCTTTCTTGCTCTCTGGAGCTTCTCTTCTCTTCTTGTCTCCATGTGTCTCACAGTTATAAGTGTCTTTCTTGCTCTCTGGAGCTTCTCTTCTCTTCTTGTCTCCATGTGTCTCACAGTTATAAGTGTCTTTCTTGCTCTCTGGAGCTTCTCTTCTCTTTCTGTCTCCATGTGTCTCACAGTTATAAGTGTCTTTCTTGCTCTCTGGAGCTTCTCTTCTCTTTCTGTCTCCATGTGTCTCACAGTTATAAGTGTCTTTCTTGCTCTCTGGAGCTTCTCTTCTCTTCTTGTCTCCATGTGTCTCACAGTTATAAGTGTCTTTCTTGCTCTCTGGAGCTTCTCTTCTCTTCTTGTCTCCATGTGTCTCACAGTTATAAGTGTCTTTCTTGCTCTCTGGAGCTTCTCTTCTCTTCTTGTCTCCATGTGTCTCACAGTTATAAGTGTCTTTCTTGCTCTCTGGAGCTTCTCTTCTCTTCTTGTCTCCATGTGTCTCACAGTTATAAGTGTCTTTCTTGCTCTCTGGAGCTTCTCTTCTCTTCTTGTCTCCATGTGTCTCACAGTTATAAGTGTCTTTTTTGCTCTCTGGAGCTTCTCTTCTCTTTCTGTCTCCATGTGTCTCACAGTTATAAGTGTCTTTCTTGCTCTCTGGAGCTTCTCTTCTCTTCTTGTCTCCATGTGTCTCACAGTTATAAGTGTCTTTCTTGCTCTCTGGAGCTTCTCTTCTCTTCTTGTCTCCATGTGTCTCACAGTTATAAGTGTCTTTCTTGCTCTCTGGAGCTTCTCTTCTCTTCTTGTCTCCATGTGTCTCACAGTTATAAGTGTCTTTCTTGCTCTCTAGAGCTTCTCTTCTCTTCTTGTCTCCATGTGTCTCACAGTTATAAGTGTCTTTCTTGCTCTCTGGAGCTTCTCTTCTCTTCTTGTCTCCATGTGTCTCACAGTTATAAGTGTCTTTCTTGCTCTCTGGAGCTTCTCTTCTCTTCTTGTCTCCATGTGTCTCACAGTTATAAGTGTCTTTCTTGCTCTCTGGAGCTTCTCTTCTCTTTCAGTCTCCATGTGTCTCACAGTTATAAGTGTCTTTCTTGCTCTCTGGAGCTTCTCTTCTCTTCTTGTCTCCATGTGTCTCACAGTTATAAGTGTCTTTCTTGCTCTCTGGAGCTTCTCTTCTCTTCTTGTCTCCATGTGTCTCACAGTTATAAGTGTCTTTCTTGCTCTCTGGAGCTTCTCTTCTCTTCTTGTCTCCATGTGTCTCACAGTTATAAGTGTCTTTCTTGCTCTCTGGAGCTTCTCTTCTCTTCTTGTCTCCATGTGTCTCACAGTTATAAGTGTCTTTCTTGCTCTCTGGAGCTTATCTTCTCTTTCTGTCTCCATGTGTCTCACAGTTATAAGTGTCTTTCTTGCTCTCTGGAGCTTCTCTTCTCTTTCTGTCTCCATGTGTCTCACAGTTATAAGTGTCTTTCTTGCTCTCTGGAGCTTCTCTTCTCTTCTTGTCTCCATGTGTCTCACAGTTATAAGTGTCTTTCTTGCTCTCTGGAGCTTCTCTTCTCTTCTTGTCTCCATGTGTCTCACAGTTATAAGTGTCTTTCTTGCTCTCTGGAGCTTCTCTTCTCTTCTTGTCTCCATGTGTCTCACAGTTATAAGTGTCTTTCTTGCTCTCTGGAGCTTCTCTTCTCTTCTTGTCTCCATGTGTCTCACAGTTATAAGTGTCTTTCTTGCTCTCTGGAGCTTCTCTTCTCTTCTTGTCTCCATGTGTCTCACAGTTATAAGTGTCTTTCTTGCTCTCTGGAGCTTCTCTTCTCTTCTTGTCTCCATGTGTCTCACAGTTATAAGTGTCTTTCTTGCTCTCTGGAGCTTCTCTTCTCTTTCAGTCTCCATGTGTCTCACAGTTATAAGTGTCTTTCTTGCTCTCTGGAGCTTCTCTTCTCTTCTTGTCTCCATGTGTCTCACAGTTATAAGTGTCTTTCTTGCTCTCTGGAGCTTATCTTCTCTTCTTGTCTCCATGTGTCTCACAGTTATAAGTGTCTTTCTTGCTCTCTGGAGCTTCTCTTCTCTTCTTGTCTCCATGTGTCTCACAGTTATAAGTGTCTTTCTTGCTCTCTGGAGCTTCTCTTCTCTTCTTGTCTCCATGTGTCTCACAGTTATAAGTGTCTTTCTTGCTCTCTGGAGCTTCTCTTCTCTTCTTGTCTCCATGTGTCTCACAGTTATAAGTGTCTTTCTTGCTCTCTGGAGCTTCTCTTCTCTTTCTGTCTCCATGTGTCTCACAGTTATAAGTGTCTTTCTTGCTCTCTGGAGCTTCTCTTCTCTTCTTGTCTCCATGTGTCTCACAGTTATAAGTGTCTTTCTTGCTCTCTGGAGCTTCTCTTCTCTTTCTGTCTCCATGTGTCTCACAGTTATAAGTGTCTTTCTTGCTCTCTGGAGCTTCTCTTCTCTTCTTGTCTCCATGTGTCTCACAGTTATAAGTGTCTTTCTTGCTCTCTGGAGCTTCTCTTCTGTTTCTGTCTCCATGTGTCTCACAGTTATAAGTGTCTTTCTTGCTCTCTGGAGCTTCTCTTCTCTTTCTGTCTCCATGTGTCTCACAGTTATAAGTGTCTTTCTTGCTCTCTGGAGCTTCTCTTCTCTTCTTGTCTCCATGTGTCTCACAGTTATAAGTGTCTTTCTTGCTCTCTGGAGCTTCTCTTCTCTTTCTGTCTCCATGTGTCTCACAGTTATAAGTGTCTTTCTTGCTCTCTGGAGCTTCTCTTCTCTTCTTGTCTCCATGTGTCTCACAGTTATAAGTGTCTTTCTTGCTCTCTGGAGCTTCTCTTCTCTTTCTGTCTCCATGTGTCTCACAGTTAGAAGTGTCTTTCTTGCTCTCTGGAGCTTCTCTTCTCTTTCTGTCTCCATGTGTCTCACAGTTATAAGTGTCTTTCTTGCTCTCTGGAGCTCTCTTCTCTTTCTGTCTCCATGTGTCTCACGGTGGCCTTACAGAGCAATCACATGGAAGCAGAAGTGGCATTTTCCCAGCTTTAGAGCTACACAAGTCATAGCTTAGATATAGCTTTATTTCCATGTCCGTGTGTGTATGTGTATATTTGTTATATTATATAGTATATTTGTTGGTCCAATGGTTAGGATGATCCTTCAACTATGGCTGCAAAGATGAAGAACAGAAGCAGCCTAAATTACCTTGGAGGTTCAAGATTCAAGATTTTTATTGTCACTCCATGGTACAAGTATCACGTGTGAAATTCTTGTGCTGTGGACTCCGTTTACAACATAGTACAAATATAGCAGGGCATATGAGTGCAAAAACAATAAGCAATAAGGCAATAAGCAATAAGCAATATGCAACAATAAGCAATAAGGCAGTAGAGTGATAAGACAAGTCAGAGACAGTGGCATATTCACTGCACATAGGTGCACATGTCATGTGCATACATTAGACGTGCTTAAACATTTTAAATTCTGCGTATTTGACGTACAGGTGCAAATAGCATGTACCTTATTAGACATACAGTTAAACATTAGACATACGTAGTGGTAGCAGCTGCAGTGAGGGTAATTTACCCTTTATCCAGACAGAGGCATGTTCAGAGCCTGTATCCAGACAGGGGCATGTTCAGAGCCTGTATCCTGGCTGCCTGCAGGAGGAAAATGAGCTTCAATTCTTTGGCCATCATCCCCAAAGAATAAGCCGAGAGAAGTGATGGAAAAAAGTAAGAGGGGAAAAAGAGCTAAAGCAGAGTTGGAAAGGAAGGTATTTCTCCAGAGAATTTCAGAGTAAGAGAAGAAGTGGGGTTTAGTGGGGAGTTATGTGACCTGTGCTACCTGGCATGTGGATATAGAAGTGTAGCTGGCATAATATGAGAGTGAAGAGTACGAAGAGAAGAAGATAGGAAGAGATTAGAGAGAATGATGTGTGAATGTGTGGGGGGGCGGGGCATCATGTGGGGGGGGGGGGGGCATCAGGGGGGGGGGGGGGCATCATGTGGGGGGGCGGGGCATCATGTGGGGGGGCGGGGCATCACAGCAAATGTTTCACTTTGCATGAATGCAAATGCAGTAACCACAGCCGGAGGAAAACAACAGGAAGATTTGACTTCCACGTTTTCCCCACAACAAAGTCAAGCATTCTGAGTTGCAATAATCACAGAAAAAGACCTTTAATGGATCGGATTGTTTGCTATTATGGTTACAAAATGAACTCTACTGTTTTGGTGGCAAAACCAAAACGGATTAATTTGACAAAATCATTGTAGACCGCCTAATAACGTAATGGCAGGAATGCTCCAGCTGTTATTGTCTCCAGGCAAACTCAAGCTCACACTTATCTAGGATCTTATCTTAGATCTTATCTTAGATCTCATCAGTGACAGGTTCAGAGTCACCACCCGGCCGGCTGTGTGAGGGGCTGCTTGTACCTCAGATTTACTCCCGGCACAAAAGCTCATTAAGTCTTCGATTGCACTGCGGTCCTTGAATTAAAAGCAGGTCTTGACTCAACGGAATGGCAATGAGAGCAGACAGTCTTCAATGTTTGATGGATGTTCACAGTTTCTGTGCTGACCTCAACATCTGACCGCCTCAAATCTCCCTCCCACTCTGCTGCTTCTGTTTTATTCTGTTCCCCATCTGTGCCCACACTTATCGCCGCACTTCTCGCTTTTTATGTCCCCCTCTGCTTTTCTTCCTGTTTCATCTGTCACCATTAAGTGTCCCTGCAGTGATCTCTCCCACCTATATCTTCTGCCAATCATATTTGATCTTCTGCCCCCATACTGCGGTTCAAGAGCCCACAAAAGGACGCTTCCCTATTGTGAGGAATAGTTCCTGTTTGTTGTGACCGCCATGACTCTACTCGATACTCGTTGTCTCCGTTTCGTTTCGCTTCAGCTGCTACTGCTCGACCGCGCTCTGCAGCGCCGGGCACGATGTGAGAGCTGGATGTGCGTTTATGTCTGGATGGGCAAGTGAAAGTGGAGTAGCCAATGGGGACGCAGGATAAGTGGAGCAGCCAATGGGGATGCAGGATTGCAGCTTATTGTGAGACGGGATAATTGCTCTACACGATTTACTGCGGTGAAGGAATGTGCATTTATTTGAAGGCATCCGGCTGCAGTGAAACTTGAAAGGAAATGGTACATTAAGCACCCTGTTATTATGTGTACTAGTCTAATGTAGGAATACAGATGACCTCATCAATAGAGAAAAATGGCTTCCTCCAGCGGTGCTGTTAAGCATGTGGGGAGAAGACATGTTTTAGCTGATTGGAACTGTGGGGCCTGTGTGCTGCTAGCTGCTGTACACTATTTATTGCCTGCAGCTGCCTTCTTGTTCAGTCCTGTCCAGAGGTAAGACCTCTCCGCACACGTCAAGCCTGGCTCTGTCCAGAGGTAAGACCTCTCCGCACAGGTCAAGCCTGGCTCTGTCCAGAGGTAAGACCTCTCCGCACAGGTCAAGCCTGGCTCTGTCCAGAGGTAAGACCTCTCCGCACACGTCAAGCCTGGCTCTGTCCAGAGGTAAGACCTCTCCGCACACGTCAAGCCTGGCTCTGTCCAGAGGTAAGACCTCTCTGCACACGTCAAGCCTGGCTCAGGACTCAATGAATTCCCCAAATTCTCTCCCTCTCATTTCATGCCTCGCTTTTGATTTTGTCTTTCAGACATTTTCTTTCTTTCTCCTTATTTTCTCCTATTTGTGACCCCCACCCCTACTCAATCACAAACCATCTGCATCTGCATCTGTCTCTTCTCTCTCTCTCTCTCTCTCTCTCTCTCTCTCTCTCTCTCTCTGTCTGTCTGTCTCTCTCTCTCTCTCTCTCTCTGTCTGTGTGTCTGTCTGTCTCTCTCTCTCTCTCTCTCTCTGTCTGTCTGTCTCTCTCTCTCTCTCTCTCTCCGATTAAGGCAATGCATCTGAGTTGATTAGTAGATACACTGTAAGGTTGGGGCTGAACAGAAACAGAGTTGACGGTAAGGCTGGAGGGTCACAGACGGTGAAGTGTAAATCTCTCCGCAGACTTTTACACCCCTCTCTTAATGCTCCCATGGTACACTGTATTGTAAAAGGGCAGTAAAGCTGGCTACGTTGCACTCCCCCCCGTAACGTTGCACTTCCCCCCCGTCATTCTGTTGCGGGTCCTGATTTGGCATCCGAGCCACAGGATCGGGTCTGAAATCAGGGGCTCCATTTCACCTATAAATAATTCAGAGTCTTTATGATCTTCATTATGGTGAATGGCTATTTCAGAATCAGTGATTATCTCCATGCCCTGTAGTAATAACACTGCGGAGGTTATTGATTCCTGCGAATGGCCTTCCTCCCCACCAGCCTGCCCACTGCTGATGGAGGCAGGAAGCAGCATATGAGACTGTGGTCGAGCCGCTGGGCTGCAGATGGCGTGTGGGACAAAAACATGTACTACAGTATGTACCATTTAAAACATGTAGTACAGTATGTACCTAAAACATGTAGTACAGTATGTACCATTTAAAACATGTAGTACAGTATGTACTGTACCATTTCTCAGTACAGATGCATCCTGAAGAAATGGAAAAAACATCTCCACATGTAGGATCACATGACGTACCACTAGGGCTGTGCAATAAAATCGATACGGCAATATATCGTGATATTTTTTCCGCAATACTGTATCGATATTTCAGAAAGAATATTGTGATATATCGCCATATCAATTTTTTTGCACAGCTGTGTGTTCAGTGACACAATAAGAATACTTTTTATTTCAGTGCATTCAGTAAAATACTCAGCACTCAGTAGTTTTGACTCGATTTGTCCACTTAGTTATCAATATAAAGTGATGTACATATTATGACACTGTGTGGGTGGTACACAGCAAGTTGTATTTTCAGCTCAATTATTTTAATTTTCAGTAAATTCTGTAGATTATCGCAATATATCGCAATATGTATTGTATCTCAATGTATTGTGATACAATCGTATCGTGACCCATGTATGTATCCTGGGCCCCTTACTTTTTCTTCTCTATATCAGATCTCTTGCCTATGTGATCTCTTCTCATGGCTTCTCTTATCACTGCTATGCTGATGACACCCAACTTTTCCTTTCCTTCCCCCCCTCCGACACTCAAATCGAGGCTCGCATCTCTGCATGTCTCAAAGACATTGGCGACTGGATGTCTGCCCACCACCTCAAGCTCAACCTTGGTAAGACAGAGCTACTCTTCCTCCCAGGGAAAGACTGTCCTCTCACAGATCTCTCCATCTCCATCGAAAACACCACTGTACTGCCCTCCCAAACAGCTAAGAACCTTGGGGTGATCCTCGACAACCAGCTGTCTTGCTCTGCCAACATAGCTGCGACAGCACGCTCCTGTAGGTTCTCCCTCTACAACATCCGCAAAATCCGTCCCTTCCTCACAAGAGAAGCGACTCAACTCCTGGTCCAGTCACTTATCGTCCCTCGCCTGGACTACTGCAACGTGCTCCTGGCTGGCCTACCTGCCACCGACATCCGACCGCTTCAGCTCATTCAGAACGCTGCTGCCCGTCTGGTATTCAACCAACCCAAATTCTCTCATGTCACTCCCCTCTTCCGGGACCTCCACTGGCTTCCCATCTCAGCTCGCATCAAATTCAAGACACTGGTACTGGCCTACAGGGCAGTACACCAGTCAGCTCCCCTGTACCTGCAATCTATGGTCAGGTTCCAAACCTCTCACCGCTCCCTTCGCTCCTCTACCAGTGCAGGGCGCCTCGCTCCTCCTTCGCTACGGGCGCTCAAAAGTCGCTCATCCCGATCTCGACTCTTCTCCTCCCTGGCACCCCAATGGTGGAACGAGCTGCCACCTTCGGTCAGGACTGCTGAATCACTGCCGATCTTTCGGAAAAGACTAAAGACTCACCTTTTCAGGCTCCACCTGGGCCCCTCTTGATCTAACTTCTTTCTCTCTCTTCTTTCTCTCTCTTTATTTAAAAAAAAAAAAAAAAAAAAAAACCCTAAACTAAAACTCGTACCACTGTTCCTTCAGGATTTGTAGTTGTCATAGACTGTGCTCCATAGTTGATTGCTCTATTGCTGACAAAAAGTGTGTTACTGTAAGTCGCTTTGGATAAAAGCGTCTGCCAAATGACGTAATGTAATGTAATGTAATGTATCGTGATACATATCGTATTGTGAGGTCCTTGCCAATACCCAGCCCTACATACCACACTGGTTTACATGTAGGAGGATCAGGTCCCACACTGGTTTACATGTAGGAGGATCAGGTCCCACACTGGTTTACATGTAGGAGGATCAGGTACCACACTGGTTTACATGTAGGAGGATCAGGTACCACACTGGTTTACATGTAGGAGGATCAGGTACCACACTGGTTTACATGTAGGAGGATCAGGTACCACACTGGTTTACATGTAGGAGGATCAGGTACCACACTGGTTTACATGTAGGAGGATCAGGTACCACACTGGTTTACATGTAGGAGGATCAGGTACCACACTGGTTTACATGTAGGAGGATCAGGTACCACACTGGTTTACATGTAGGAGGATCAGGTACCACACTGGTTTACATGTAGGAGGATCAGGTACCACACTGGTTTACATGTAGGAGGATCAGGTCCCACACTGGTTTACATGTAGGAGGATCAGATCCCACACTGGTTTACATGTAGGATCACGTGACGTACCACACTGGTTTACATGTAGGATCACGTGACGTACCACACTGGTTTACATGTAGGATCACGTGACGTACCACACTGGTTTACATGTAGGATCACGTGACGTACCACACTGGTTTACTTGTCTGTTATTGTGTGTAATTCACTCCAGCGTTTCACCTCTAGCAGGTCCTGATAATATCTAAGGTCATGTGGAAAGGGCTTGAGAACACTGTAAACATTTATTGCATATTGAACAGTCTTTGGCAAACAAAGGAACAGTTGTTGTGCGGAAGAGTTATTGTTGGCTTAAAAAAAAAAGCAGTAATGAAAGTGCCTTTCAATCACATCAAATCCAGCCAGTTGTATGCATTTTCCCTTTATTGCGCCCTTTTTATTGACTACTGTCAGTATTGTAAAGTTTTGATTTCACCAGATGGGAAATCACAACAACACAATGATTTAATAGGCCTATGAAACAGAGGGCCCACTTCCATAATGTGTTTGAACTGTTGGAAAAGCTCCTGGCGCTCTTTCATGTGTCGGGCTTCTGTTTCTGCACCAGTTAATGACAGGCTCCATGCTGCTCCATGCTGCTGTGAAGCTCCATGCTGCTGTAAAGCTCCATGCTGCTGTGAAGCTCCAGCACTGGAACATACACTTCTTCTCACGCGCAAATTCCACTGAGTCCGGGTTCGGTTCGGCTGCGCTTCGGAGCCGATACGTTTCCACTCTAATCAATGTGTCAACTCCCACCCACTCCGCTGCGTTGCGTGTCTACTCCGTCCCAGCTCCGACGATCCGGAGCTCTCCGAAGCAGATACTTCTATTTTTCACGGATGTCGGAGCAAAGCCGCAGCAAGTTGGGCGGAGCCAGGCCTGGAGTCAACAGGTCAGAGGTGTTTACAGCATTCAATATCAAGCCAGAGGACAAACATGTATGAGGAAAAGTTCATCATTGAAGTGGAAAACCACAAAATAATATATGACACAACGCATCCTTTTTACAAGGACAACACCAAGCAACTCCACCCCTCCTCTGCTTCTCCAGTTCACCGCGAGAACCTGTCGGTCTCGTCACTCCAGCTGTCTGGCGGAGCAGAGCTGTGACGTGCTCTGCACGCAGCCGGTGAGTGTTGGCGGAGCACAGAGCACGGAGCAAAACCGGAGCACAGCCGCAACGCAACGCAAATGCAACCAGTGGAATGCCGGCGTCAGTTAGGGGTGTCAAAAATAATCGATTATAAGATGCATCGCGATGCAGACGTGCACGATTCTGCATCGATTCACAAATGTCAAAAATCGATTATTAAAAAAAAAAAATTTTTTTTTTTATAATCAAATAAAAAATAATGGAAGTACATGCAGTTGTTTATTTTAATTATGGATCATAATACAATGCAAAAAAGAAAGTGAGAAAAAATAAATCATGTATTGGGGAAAAAAAGTGATGCATCGATTTAAAATGCATCGAGATGCATCGATAATCGTACTCGAATCGAATCGTAGCCCTCTGAATCGTAATTGAATCGAATCGTGAGGCCAGTGAAGATTCACAGCCCTAGCGTCAGTCCCATCAATAGCACGGTGTTGTGAGTGACTTATGATGAGTTGCATTTAACTCTCTGTCTCTCTTTAGGAAAGTAACAGGGGAGAATGTCAATGTTTTTGTGCTGTGTTGTTCTGTTCTGTTCACTTTAGGCCAGGAGAGAAGTGGAGAGAAACGTGTGGGAGTGTGTTTGCGTGTGTGTGTGTGTGTGTGTGCGTGTGTGTGTGTGTGTGTGTGTGTGTGTGTGTGTGTGTGTGTGTGTGTGTGTGTGTGTGTGTGTGTGTGTGTGCGTGCGTGCGTGCGTGCGTGCGTGTGTTTGCATGTGTGGCTGTGCCGTGTGTGTGTGTGTGTGTGCGTGCGTGCGTGCGTGTGTGTGTTTGCATGTGTGGCTGTGCCGTGTGTGTGTGTGTGTGTGCGTGCGTGCGTGTGTGTGCGTGTGTGTGTGCGTGCGTGTGTGTGTTTGCATGTGTGGCTGTGCTGTGTGTACTCTCATTGTTTTGCATTCAGGCAGCCTCACCAGCATCACATCAACAGTTCTGATGGATCACAACACAACACATTGTGCTGTGAGGCTACTGCCTACTGGCTCTGTTCACATAGTATTTAGATTCTTCTCAGCACTATCTAAAGACTGCCTCCCCTGTAAATACAGTATGTCCTGTATACAACTAGAATGCTGCTCATCTGATATTCAGTTCAATTCCAGCAACTGCCAAATACACCTTTAACAGATACTGGAACAACTATTCGATTTTATTTGATGAGTGAGCAATGTGTGTATCACTGCTATTCAAAGTGTTTTGTTCAGCATGGCTAAAAATGCGACACCAGGTGTCTGTGTAGTGTCGAGGTAAATGCACTCGCCTCCCACCGCGGAGACCCGGGTTCCATTCCCGGCAGCGGTCCTTCCGGCTTGGTAAGATGTTCCTACAGTCACAATTGGCCGTGTCTGTGGGTGGGAAGCCGGTGGGGTATGGGTCCTGGTCTAGTGCCTCCTCCTCTGGTTTGTTCAGGGTGTTTGGGGGGAGGGGAACTGGGGGGGAATAGCGTGATCCTCCCACGCACTGCGTCCTGCGTGTGAAACTCCTCGCTGTCGGGTGAAAGGAAGCGGCTGGCACCTGTGTGTCGGAGGAAGCGTGTGCTAGTCTACGGCTCTCCCCGGATCGGCAGAGGGGGTGGAGCAACGACCGGGACAGTAGGGGGAATTGACTAAGTACAAAGACAACATACAATGAGGAGTGGTGAGCGTCAACCTGAATAAACACTGGCTGTGTAAAGAGGGAAATGATGTAAAAACAAAATGTAGTCCGTGTCTCGTATCTACGTGGACAAGCTCTTCCACCTTTTGATGTGACATTGTTCAAGGTCTGCCAGTGCGGCTACTTGTGAAGACCTTTACCCGACCATTTGTTTACTTGAGATAATTCTCGGTTTGTTCTGTGGCTGTGTTGACCTTTTTCACAGTGTCGCCACTGAGAGGCGTGACGTGTGAGTCAGTGGAGAGCCATGAGATTACCTTGACTGGCTCATTTGTCATAATAAGCACGATGTTCCCCCGACACGTCATAAACAACATTACACTGAGCAGAACACTTCATCCCGGGCCTAGCAGCTGCAACCCTAAGACGCTAAATCACAGCTAGCTAGCCCCCGCAGTTATCGGCCATGACAGTATCTATGATGTGCTCATCATGGATAGCAGCCCCGCTAAAGACATGGCGCATGCATGTCCTGACTCCTGAAATATGACTTTATTTTCTTTCCCTTTCCCCCAGCAGATGGAATAAGAAAAGCGTTTGAAATCTGCCAGCGCGATCATAGGACAATTTTTTTTTTATCCTTTTATCTTTATTTTTACAGGATTTACCTTCTTTTTAAGCAAGGTTGTCCAAGCGCAAAATAGTGGATGCATCTCTTCAGCAATACTGAGAAGATACCCAGGTGTCTGGTGACAGGGCACAGGTGTTCTATTCTAAGACGAGACCATGTGTGACATCAATCTGATCTTGGAAAGGTGTCACACCCCATGCATCACAAGCCTTATGAAAGCTATTGTAACATGTCATCCTTTCCTTCCCCTCCCCACTCCCACTCCCACTCCCACTCCCACTCCCACTCCCACTCCCACTCCCTCTCCCTACAGTACGTTTCCTGCTAAATTGGATATAGTTGGAGATTAGCGATATTGTGCGACGCCGACTCACACACACAACTTATCGTCTCATCAGTTCCACTCCACAGTCATTTCCAGCAAGAAAAAAGCGCCTCCAAGCACTTCAGATATATCTGCCCATCTGATAGCAGCAGGCAGGAGCAACTCAGACGGAGCGGAGGGAGGGTTGAGGTGAGGAGGAGCATGGTGGAGGAGCAGGAAATCAGACTGGAGAGCATGATAGCTTGTTCACAGCTGCTTTGAAGGCCTCGCCGCTGGTGAAGTGGGATGTCTCTGTGTTATGATGTGTGATGAGATGTTAGGGAGATGCGTGTAGGATCTGTTTGTCTGATGGGGGCGGGGGGGGGGGTGAATACCCTCGCGGGGGGAGAGGCAGAAAGTGCATCTTATAACAGAGGGATTAGATTGCACGCGTGGAAGATCTTATTTTCCAATCATATAGTGAGCCCTAATAAACACACGCGCGACACCTGAAGAGGGCGGCGGTACCTGAGCGCGTAGCGTCTCAAACCATTTCCATGTAGATGCAAAATGTGATTATGCATATTGATGGAATATTTCACACTAAATTCACCCTATTGGCCTCGCGCCAGTTTCCCTGCGATGTACTGAGAATTCCTAATACTTCAACCTCTCGATACACAATGTCAAGAAGCGAACATGGGTCTCTGCGGACTGGCATGGTCTGACATATGACATGTGGAGGGCCTTTATCTATTTATTGTGTCTGCATACCCCTGCTGTACTTTTTCTTTTCTTTTTTTCTTTTTTACAGTGTTAACCTTCTGCCTACTGTAGATGCTCTGTGCGTGTGTTGTTTTTGTTTGTGTGTTTGGTTTTATGTTTAGCTGTTATTATTTTTGTGGAGATTGTGTGTGTTGTGTTGTGGGTGACTGGGGATGGAGGGCATATTATTTGTTATCACATTCTTCACTGACTGTTTGCCCCTCTGATAACTAAAAAATGTATAAACATACAAAAAAAAAAGAAAGAAGCGAACATCATCAGTATAACCAACGTCAACTTTGACAGCAGCAGCAGCAGCAGCAATGGCCTGTGGGGTGTTGGGGAATATCTTTGGCTGCACGTCACAGCTAGGGGGCATGTGTGCAGACAGAGACAGTTGTTTGTGTGGCGGTCCGGCATGAGAAGCCTGCCTCTCTTCTGTCTCCCAAGCCCTCAGGCTGCCTGCCACTGAGCCTTTACACAACAGCACTACGGGCCCTCTGCCAGGCAGTACAGCACGAGCACAGAGAGACGCGGGGCCCTCTGCCAGGCAGTACAGCACGAGCACAGAGAGACGCGGGGCCCTCTGCCAGGCAGTACAGCACGAGCACAGAGAGACGCCAGGCCCTCTGCCAGGCAGTACAGCACGAGCACAGAGAGACGTGGGGCCCTCTGCCAGGCAGTACAGCACGAGCACAGAGAGACGTGGGGCCCTCTGCCAGGCAGTACAGCACGAGCACAGAGAGACGTGGGGCCCTTTGCCAGGCAGTACAGCATGAGCACAGAGAGACGCCAGGCCCTCTGCCAGGCAGTACAGCACGAGCACAGAGAGACGTGGGGCCCTCTGCCAGGCAGTACAGCACGAGCACAGAGAGACGTGGGGCCCTCTGCCAGGCAGTACAGCACGAGCACAGAGAGACGTGGGGCCCTCTGCCAGGCAGTACAGCACGAGCACAGAGAGACGTGGGGCCCTCTGCCAGGCAGTACAGCACGAGCACAGAGAGACGTGGGGCCCTCTGCCAGGCAGTACAGCACGAGCACAGAGAGACGTGGGGCCCTCTGCCAGGCAGTACAGCACGAGCACAGAGAGACGCGGGGCCCTCTGCCAGGCAGTACAGCACGAGCACAGAGAGACGTGGGGCCCTCTGCCAGGCAGTACAGCACGAGCACAGAGAGACGCGGGGCCCTCTGCCAGGCAGTACAGCACGAGCACAGAGAGACACGGGGCCCTCTGCCAGGCAGTACAGCACGAGCACAGAGAGACGTGGGGCCCTCTGCCAGGCAGTACAGCACGAGCACAGAGAGACGCGGGGCCCTCTGCCAGGCAGTACAGCACGAGCACAGAGAGACGCCGGGCCCTCTGCCAGGCAGTACAGCACGAGCACAGAGAGATGCGGGGCCCTCTGCCAGGCAGTACAGCACGAGCACAGAGAAACGCGGGGCCCTCTGCCAGGCAGTACAGCACGAGCACAGAGAGACACGGGGCCCTCTGCCAGGCAGTACAGCACGAGCACAGAGAGACGCGGGGCCCTCTGCCAGGCAGTACAGCACGAGCACAGAGAGACGCGGGGCCCTCTGCCAGGCAGTACAGCACGAGCACAGAGAGACGCCGGGCCCTCTGCCAGGCAGTACAGCACGAGCACAGAGAGACGCGGGGCTGTGTTGTTATGAGCAAAAACAGTAGGGGGGGAAACGAATCAAACCTGCACACCTCTCACTTCCTGAATAGAGTGGAGAGGTCGCTATCCCTCGGGGGGTTTCCATTTTTCCTGTTGTTGACACTAATTGCGGTGGTTAGAAAAATGTTTTTGTGGAACAATAGGTGTATTTATGTATTTTCAACCACAGCAGGTTGTTGAATACAGAACATGCTGTAGTGTGTCTTAACGAGGCTGAAGTGATTGACAGGGCAATTAGCCTTCTTGATTGGACCCGTCTTCTTGTATTGACAAAGCACATATTGAGCACCTGTTCACTTGCACCTTTGAGAATATTAGCTTGTTAGTAGTTGTTGAGTTATTAGCAGTTTCCTATAAACAATCTCCCAGTTTAGCTCTTTTCCTGGAATCCTGGAGTGCAGGCCAGGGTTAATGGAACTGACTGTTGCTATCTGTATTTGGCAAATGAAGCCTTCCACATGTGCGTTTACCTCAATAGGACTCTGTCACATGTGGCCTAACCTTAACCCTCCACATGTGCGTTTACCTCAATAGCACCTGTCACATGTGGCCTAACCTTAACCCTCCACATGTGCGTTTACCTCAATAGCACCTGTCACATGTGGCCTAACCTTAACCCTCCACATGTGCGTTTACCTCAATAGGACTCTGTCACATGTGGCCTAACCTTAACCCTCCACATGTGCGTTTACCTCAATAGGACTCTGTCACATGTGGCCTAACCTTAACCCTCCACAGGGGAAATGTTTCCCTTCTCTCGCCAATGGTATTGATCGTCTCAGAGTGTGCCATCATTAACGTGGAAGAGGTGATGCACTGCCATCTTGTGGTTCTCAGCTCTTAGTGCTGCGGCAAATGTTCTCTCTCTCTTTCTCTCTCTCTCTCTCTCTCTCTCTCTCTCCCTCTCTCTCTCTCTCTTGTTTTAAGTGGGTGCCAAATCCATTGAGGGGAGACAGGACCCCCGCAGTGCAGCTCATCTGAGGACAAAACGATCCCTGCTGCACAGACAGATCCATCAGTACTTCCCACAGATTGTGCAGACTAGAGGAACACAAAGCAATGCAGAAGTATCACCAAAGCCTCTGTGAGATCTAAGGTGGAGGAAGGACGATGAGACATAGAGATGTAAGATCTAGGCTGGAGGAAGGATGATGAGACATAGAGATGTAAGATCTAGGCTGGAGGAAGGACGATGAGACATAGAGATGTAAGATCTAGGCTGGAGGAAGGACGATGAGACATAGAGATGTAAGATCTAGGCTGGAGGAAGGACGATGAGACATAGAGATGTAAGATCTAGGCTGGAGGAAGGACGATGAGACATAGAGATGTAAGATCTAGGCTGGAGGAAGGACGATGAGACATAGAGATGTACGATCTAGGCTGGAGGAAGGAAGATGAGACATAGAGATGTAAGATCTAGGCTGGAGGAAGGATGATGAGACATAGAGATGTAAGATCTAGGCTGGAGGAAGGACGATGAGACATAGAGATGTAAGATCTAGGCTGGAGGAAGGACGATGAGACATAGAGATGTGAGATCTAAGGTGTAGGAAGGACGATGAGACATAGAGATGTAAGATCTAGGCTGGAGGAAGGACGATGAGACATAGAGATGTAAGATCTAGGCTGGAGGAAGGACGATGAGACATAGAGATGTAAGATCTAGGCTGGAGGAAGGATGATGAGACATAGAGATGTAAGATCTAGGCTGGAGGAAGGATGATGAGACATAGAGATGTGAGATCTAAGGTGTAGGAAGGACGATGAGACATAGAGATGTGAGATCTAGGCTGGAGGAAGGAAGATGAGACATAGAGATGTAAGATCTAGGCTGGAGGAAGGATGATGAGACATAGAGATGTGAGATCTAAGGTGTAGGAAGGACGATGAGACATAGAGATGTGAGATCTAGGCTGGAGGAAGGACGATGAGACATAGAGATGTGAGATCTAGGCTGGAGGAAGGATGGTGAGACATAGAGATGTGAGATCTAGGCTGGAGGAAGGACGATGAGACATAGAGATGTAAGATCTAGGCTGGAGGAAGGATGATGAGACATAGAGATGTGAGATCTAGGCTGGAGGAAGGATGATGAGACATAGAGATCTAAGATCTAGGCTGGAGGAAGAAAGATGAGACATAGAGATGTAAGATCTAGGCTGGAGGAAGGATGATGAGACATAGAGATGTAAGATCTAGGCTGGAGGAAGGAAGATGAGACATAGAGATGTTAGATCTAGGCTGGAGGAAGGATGATGAGACATAGAGATGTAAGATCTAGGCTGGAGGAAGAAAGATGAGACATAGAGATGTAAGATCTAGGCTGGAGGAAGAAAGATGAGACATAGAGATGTTAGATCTAGGCTGGAGGAAGGATGATGAGACATAGAGATGTAAGATCTAGTCTGGAGGAAGGATGATGAGACATAGAGATGTTAGATCTAGGCTGGAGGAAGAAAGATGAGACATAGAGATGTAAGATCTAGGCTGGAGGAAGGAAGATGAGACATAGCGAGAGCGTTGAAGGGAATAAAGGGCTGCGTCAGTTTGGAGAAGCTCTAGTCTGTTTTGTGGCCCGCAGCTGTTGTTTCTCTGGTATCTAACTTCATATCAGCCAGGGACAGCTCACCCGAGACGGACAGACGATTCAGCTAGAAACAGGCTGTGTCATGACATTTTGAAGTCTGTCCATGTAGAATTATCATTTGGAATTGTCATTTTCAATTCGGGTTGAACAAGTCTTGACTTTGTCAATTGATCGTTGTTTTTTTTACCTTCTTTTAGCTCACAAATTTCTAGCACATAAACTGGAATATTATCCTTTAGCAAAACAGCTTGAATGCTTCCCAGCCAGCTCCAGCTCCAGCATAGCCCTTCTGGTGTTTGTCAGCTGTTTAGGACACAAATGAATTAATTTGGAATTGTCATTTTCAATTCAGGTTGAACAAGTCTTGACTCTGTCAATTGATCGTTGTTTTTTTTACCTTCTTTCAGCTCACAAATTTCTAGCACATAAACTGGAATATTAGCCTTTTAGCAAAACAGCTTGAATGCTTCTCAGCCAGCTCCAGCTCCAGCTCCAGCTTAGTCCTTCTGGTGTTTTTCAGCTGTTTAGGACACAAATTAAGATAGGCTCCTTCAAGCAAGCAAGCACCAGCTAATTAGGCTGCAGCTCGTCAGTATGCACTTTAGGGGTGTCAAAATTAATCGTATAATCGATGCATCGCGATGCGGACGTGTGAATCGAATCGAATCGAATCATTGACAGATGAATCGTTGAATCGTTTATGTTTAAATTTCTGTTGACATTCAGATTTTAAAGCACTTTCTAAGTAAAAAAGAGACTTGATATTTATCTGACTGCTTGTATTAATTGATGAAAAAGTAGCCATGTGCAGTAATAATACAGAAAATTTAGGATTTGATACTTGGAGCTGCGATACTTTGAGCTGTATCGAGATGCATCGTGATGCTTCGTGGAATCGAATCGAATCTATGACAGATGAATCGTAATCGAATCGAATCGTGAGGCCAGTGAAGATTCACAGCCCTAATGCACTTCCTGTGAAAGTGAAAGCCATCATGTGTTCCTGTCTGCGTATCTGTGCATCCCTCTGCACAGCGCACTAGCCGGCTGCACAGAGTCCTGCTCCTATGGGCTCATGAGCAGCATCATATAGCAGGAGCAGCTGGGTGAAGAGGGGCCATATGGTGACAGAGGAGCGTGTTGGGAGGTTGCCACCAGGAGGCCAGAGTGTGCAGTTGGACATGTGAAAGGCCACAACAAACAACAAGCGCTCTTGTTTTTTTGTTTTGTTTTTGATCACGCTTTTTCTGACCGCCCCCCCCTGTTTTCCTCCAATAGGCCTTTTTCACAGCAGCCATTTTGAGGTCTCAAAGCAGGCCAAACAGGCATAACCAATTCACATGAATGATAGTTCAACTCTTATTTAGTGTTCCAGTGCCAGGGCCCTCATTAATGTTATTTGTTACACCTGTGTTTACACTGCGTTGACACTCAAAATTGCTGCTGCGAAAAGGGCCTATTGTAATTGGCCAATTCCCTGCTAGGGTGTCCCGGTCATTGCTTCACCCCCTCTGCTGATCTGGTGAGAGTTGGAGACGAGCATATTGGTTCCCAAACTGTGGTCCGCGGGGCTCCGCCTGGTGGTCCGCCTGGTGGTCCGCCACAGACAACAGTTTTTACACCCTGAGGAGTTAGGCTTGGGCCGATCTTCGGAAATATTGCGATATTCAGGAAATGATAATGATTTTGAAAATCTACTTTCAGAGGCTGTTACGCGGGCTCAGTTTTAAAGCCAGAGTGAAGTTCCATAGCATAATGGTATCATATGAAACTAGAAGACCTAACGCATCGCGTGGCACAAACCATGTCATGCTAGCTTGTCAGGAAGGTAGCTAAATAGCGCTCCAAATGTAGGCAACATTTTGGTGAGGGGAAAAATCATTTTCAAAGGGTTCCTCTTTTTCACACAGCCTAATGTTGGTGTCTGTGTGTGTGCGTGCATGTGTGTGTGTGTGCGTGCGCATGCGCGCATGTGTGTGTCTGCGTGCTTGTGCGTGTGGATGCATGTGCGTGTGTGTGTGTGCGCGCGCGTGCATGTGTGTGTGTGTGTGTGCGTGTGCGTGCATGCGTGTGCGCGTGCTTGTGTGTGTGGATGCATGTGCGTACGTGCGTGTGTGTGTGTGTGTGAGAGTGAGTGTGGGAGCTGTGCATGTGAGGTATCAAGGCCTGTGTTTGTGTGTTGAATTGAAAAGCGTATTGCCGACGTCGTGATTGTGAGGATATTTGTCAATTTGACAGAGCGCCTTGCTCACCGCTCTGCCCCTCAGTCTGTGTGCGTGTGCCCGGACTACTAACACTCTGCTGCCCTGTGCTCGCTGATACACTCTCAGCGGGCATCTGGAATGAAATAGATCACACCCTGACCCACTCAGAGCCCCCCACTCCCTACTCCCCACTCCCCACTCCCCACTCCCACACTACTGGGGAGAACAGGAGCCTACCAATCCTGGTCTATTCTAAGCATTTACTTTGCTGGAACACAGAGAGAAGCAGTTGATGAAGGAGCTGTGGAGCAGAGCAGCTGAGTTTCCCACCTGTCTCTGAGCTGTAGGTGGATGATATTAAAGTCCCATGCAGGACTGATGAGTTTACAATTATGCCACAGGGTTTTCCACTATACGAGCGCACACACACACACACACACACACACACACACACACACACACACGCGCGCGCGCGTGCATACACACACACACACGTGTTTGCGGGGGGGGGGGGGGGGGGGGTTACAGTTTTTTAACTGCTTTTTGTATTGCCATTAGGTGGCGCTATGTCAAGTTGCATGACATTTGGCACAACTCAGTCATTTCACAGATAAGTACACGGAGAAACACTACAAAGAAAATGTTTAGACTGTCTTTCTGGGGATGTACTGTACTGTACTGTACTCTAATGATAAATGTGTGCACAGATACAAAAAGATAACAAAGGAAATTATATATATTTTTTACTACAATACCAAATGACTGAAAAAAACAAAATGCAAAATGCAATGAAACAGATCACTCTGCATCCTCTCTCTTTTATACTCTGGACACATGATAGAAGTGTGTTTCCAGTTCAGTTTGCACAGAGACATGAGTCAGACCAGTTGAGTGAGACCAGTTGAGTGAGACCAGTTGAGTGAGACCAGTTGAGTGAGACCAGTTGAGTCAGACCAGTTGAGTGAGACCAGTTGAGTGAGACCAGTTGAGTGAGACCAGTTGAGTGAGACCAGTTGAGTGAGACCAGTTGAGTCAGACCAGTTGAGTGAGACCAGTTGAGTGAGACCAGTTGAGTGAGACCAGTTGAGTGAGACCAGTTGAGTCAGACCAGTTGAGGGAGACCAGTTGAGTGAGACCAGTTGAGTCAGACCAGTTGAGTGAGACCAGTTGAGTCAGACCAGTTGAGTGAGACCAGTTGAGTGAGACCAGTTGAGTCAGACCAGTTGAGTGAGACCAGTTGGTAATCAGGATGTTGCATTTTGAAGGCCAGTGGTTTCCAGCTGAACAAACTGTGCTAAATGATGCAATTTGTGCTTCAAAGTTTTGCAAACATGTGATTTAGAATATTTGAGTGAGAACAATGTGCTTAGAGTTGAGCAGTTTGGAGTCATGTTGTTGATACATGAGCTTCAAGTTTTCAGAATGATGTGCATAGTTCCATGTTGTGTGTGTATACAGCTGTATACATTGGAGAGAAACTGTAGCACACAAAGGACACGCATGTCAGAGCTGCAGGAAACAGCACACCATGCACTCTGATGACACACGTATACAGTGAAGTCCACCACTGCACCAGTTCAGTGCACACAAGACAAAACTGTCCTAGTCACCTTGGCTTTCACTTTCACTATGTTGACAGTACTTTGTGCCATGGAGTCTGCTCAGAATGAAACACATCCTCCCCTGGAGATTGTGAGCCGTGGGCCCAGGGTTTGTGTGTGGTGGGGGTGGAGGTAGTCCAGGTTGTGCTGCTCACAGCCTCTGATGGCCTCCCTCAGCTCTGGATGGAAACAGGCCTGATGAGAGGCCATCTCCATAGACACCTGCCTGCCTGCCTTGCTGCTTGGGAGGCCGTTACCAGGTGATGGATGTCAACAAGCAACATCCATTTCTTTATAGAGGCTCTTCGGCTCTCCAGTGGAATCTGGACAAGCCTCAGTGCACACTAAGGGTGTCAAAAATAATCGATTATAAGATGCATCGCGATGCGGACGTGCACGATTCTGCATCGATTCACAAATGTCAAAAATCGATTTATTAAAAAAATAATAATAATCGAATAAAATATAATGGAAGTACATACATTTGTTTATTTTAATTATGGATCATAATACAATGCAATTCCAAATGCACTTTTATTTTAAAAGTAGCATCGTTAAGTTAAGATGCATCGAGATGCATCGATAATCGTTTTATAATCGAATCGTAGCCCTCTGAATCGTAATCGAATCATGAGGCCAGTGAAGATTCACAGCCCTAGTGCACACTGTTGTGTTCACTGTGATGTCACAGTGCACACTGTTGTGTTCACTGTGATGTCACAGTGCACACTGTTTATATTGTGTTCACTGTGATGTCGCAGTGCACACTGTTTATACTGTGTGCACTGTGATGTCACAGTGCACACTGTTTATACTGTGTGTTCACTGTGATGTCACAGTGCACACTGTTTATACTGTGTTCACTGTGATGTCTCAGTGCACACTGTTTATACTGTGTGTTCACTGTGATGTCACAGTGCACACTGTTTATACTGTGTTCACTGGGATGTCTCAGTGCACACTGTTTATACTGTGTGTTCACTGTGATGTCACAGTGCACACTGTTTATACTGTGTGTTCACTGTGATGTCACAGTGCACACTGTTTATACTGTGTTCACTGTGATGTCTCAGTGCACACTGTTTATACTGTGTGTTCACTGTGATGTCACAGTGCA
This sequence comes from Poromitra crassiceps, assembly GCF_964638095.1. Classification (NCBI taxonomy): domain Eukaryota; kingdom Metazoa; phylum Chordata; class Actinopteri; order Beryciformes; family Melamphaidae; genus Poromitra; species Poromitra crassiceps. The sequence continues at coordinate 51,436,316 of NC_139629.1, read as the reverse complement.
CACTGTTTATACTGTGTTCACTGGGATGTCACAGTGCACACTGTGATGTCACAGTGCACACTGTTTATACTGTGTGCACTGTGATGTCACAGTGCACACTGTTTATACTGTGTGTTCACTGTGATGTCTCAGTGCACACTGTTTATACTGTGTGTTCACTGTGATGTCACAGTGCACACTGTTTATACTGTGTGCACTGTGATGTCACAGTGCACACTGTTTATACGGTGTGTTCACTGTGATGTCACAGTGCACACTGTTTATACTGTGTTCACTGTGATGTCTCAGTGCACACTGTTTATACTGTGTGTTCACTGTGATGTCACAGTGCACACTGTTTATACTGTGTTCACTGGGATGTCACAGTGCACACTGTTTATACTGTGTGTTCACTGTGATGTCACAGTGAACACTGTTTATACTGTGTGTACTGTGATGTCTCTGATTTGCTGTGATTTGCCACCTGCAGGTGAACACTTCCTTTCCAGATGAACACAGTGTGGTGCCCCTTGAAGTGCCCCCCTTTGTCCACTTGACATGCAAAAACGTGAAATTTACTATGACGTTAAAGATAATAAATTTACATTAACTTAAACAATATGGGCTCAATTAAAATATGATGATAATGTTATTGCCATCCCTAACCTCCCTCTGCCAATCTGGGGAGAGCCATAGACTAGCACATGCTTCCTCCGATACATGTGCAGTCACCAGCCGCTTCTTTTCACCTGACAGGTGCTTCACCGGCAGGACATACAGTAGCGCATTAACTCATTCATGGCCAAAGACGTCTTTGACATGTTATCAGGAATAGCCCTCAGGGCCAATGACGTGTTTGACGTGTTTTTGTTTTTATTAGTGCAGCGCGTAGTTCAAAGACTTCCCCAGCCTGTGACATGTTATCAGGTCCCTAGCCTCAAAGAAATGGCTTTCACACAGAGCCAAGCAGCACGGCCACTTTCCTGTCGAGGGCGAGGAAGACTGGACTCCAATGCGACAGGACCCGGATGATCTCGCGGTAAGGAGTGTGTGTGTGTGTGTGTGTGTGTGTGTGTGTGTGAGAGAGAGAGACTACACTGATCTCTGCGTTCTATTCTATGATCACACTCACTCACACTGAGTAAACTGTATTGTTGAATGTAAAAAAAGCACTTCATGTATATATATATATATATATATATATATATATATATATATATATATATATATATATTTTTTTTTTGTCATTTGTGTCATAACGAATAATATTTACATGTCTGATGTCAATACAGTTCAAAATAAAAGAATTGAGAGCGAGTTCTGCCTGAGATTGTGTGCTTTACAAAAATGCCATTTTCTGCAATTTCTCTTCTCAGAGAGACCTTTTTGGTGAAAACAGGGTGTATATAAATGGCTATAAGTAGAGTACAGAACATGCTAAAAGCTCACTTTTTTTTTCCTGGTGAACCCAGAGACGTACATCTTCATTTTGAGGTATTGCAAATCACTTTGGTGCTAATAGATAATTTACTGTGGGTCTTGAAAGATGACCAACAATTATGAAAATCTTTGGCCTGTGCTAAATATTGGCAGTCCTAAACTGGCCATGAATGAGTTAAGGGGATCACGCTAATTCCCCCAGTTCCCCTCCTCCCAGACGGGTGCCCCACTAGTGCAGCGACCTGGACTCATAATCTGTATGTACCTGTATGTACCTGTATGTACCTGTATGTACCTGTATGTACCTGTAGGAACGTCTGAGCAGGCAGAAGCACCGCTACCGGGAATTGACCCCGGGTCTCTGCAGTCCTTCTTATAGGGTTTCTACATCAGTCCTTCTTCTAGGGTTTATACATCAGTCCTTCTTCTAGGGTTTATACATTAGTCCTTCTTCTATGGTTTATACATCAGTCCTTCTTCTAGGGTTTCTACATCAGTCCTTCTTCTAGGGTTTATACATCAGTCCTTCTAGGGTTTATACATCAGTCCTTCTTCTAGGGTTTATACATCAGTCCTTCTTCTAGGGTTTATACATCAGTCCTTCTTCTAGGGTTTATACATCAGTCCTTCTAGGGTTTATACATCAGTCCTTCTTCTAGGGTTTATACATCAGTCCTTCTAGGGTTTATACATCCGTCCTTCTTCTAGGGTTTATACATCAGTCCTTCTTCTAGGGTTTATACATCAGTCCTTCTAGGGTTTATACATCAGTCCTTCTAGGGTTTATACATCAGTCCTTCTTCTAGGGTTTATACATCAGTCCTTCTAGGGTTTATACATCAGTCCTTCTTCTAGGGTTTATACATCAGTCCTTCTAGGGTTTATACATCAGTCCTTCTTCTAGGGTTTATACATCAGTCCTTCTTCTAGGGTTTATACATCAGTCCTTCTAGGGTTTATACATCAGTCCTTCTAGGGTTTATACATCAGTCCTTCTTCTAGGGTTTATACATCAGTCCTTCTAGGGTTTATACATCAGTCCTTCTTCTAGGGTTTATACATCAGTCCTTCTATGGTTTATACATCAGTCCTTCTTCTAGGGTTTATACATCAGTCCTTCTAGGGTTTATACATCAGTCCTTCTTCTAGGGTTTATACATCAGTCCTTCTTCTAGGGTTTATACATCAGTCCTTCTTCTAGGGTTTATACATCAGTCCTTCTAGGGTTTATACATCAGTCCTTCTAGGGTTTATACATCAGTCCTTCTAGGGTTTATACATCAGTCCTTCTTCTAGGGTTTATACATCAGTCCTTCTAGGGTTTATACATCAGTCCTTCTTCTAGGGTTTATACATCAGTCCTTCTAGGGTTTATAAATCAGTCCTTCTTCTAGGGTTTATACATCAGTCCTTCTTCTAGGGTTTATACATCAGTCCTTCTTCTAGGGTTTATACATCAGTCCTTCTAGGGTTTATACATCAGTCCTTCTAGGGTTTATACATCAGTCCTTCTAGGGTTTATACATCAGTCCTTCTTCTAGGGTGTATACATCAGTCCTTCTTCTAGGGTTTATACATCAGTCCTTCTTATAGGGTTTATACATCAGTCCTTCTAGGGTTTATACATCAGTCCTTCTTCTAGGGTTTATACATCAGTCCTTCTTCTAGGGTTTATACATCAGTCCTTCTTCTATGGTTTATACATCAGTCCTTCTTCTAGGGTTTATACATCAGTCCGTCTAGGGTTTATACATCAGTCCTTCTAGGGTTTATACATCAGTCCTTCTTCTAGGGTTTATACATCAGTCCTTCTAGGGTTTATACATCAGTCCTTCTTCTAGGGTTTATACATCAGTCCTTCTTCTAGGGTTTATACATCAGTCCTTCTTCTATGGTTTATACATCAGTCCTTCTTCTAGGGTTTATACATCAGTCCTTCTAGGGTTTATACATCAGTCCTTCTTCTAGGGTTTATACATCAGTCCTTCTTCTAGGGTTTATACATCAGTCCTTCTTCTAGGGTTTATACATCAGTCCTTCTTCTAGGGTTTATACACTAGTCCTTCTTATAGGGTTTATACATCAGTCCTTCTTATAGGGTTTATACATCAGTCCTTCTAGGGTTTATACATCAGTCCTTCTTCTAGGGTTTATACATCAGTCCTTCTTCTAGGGTTTATACATCAGTCCTTCTAGGGTTTATACATCAGTCCTTCTTCTAGGGTTTATACATCAGTCCTTCTTCTAGGGTTTATACATCAGTCCTTCTTCTAGGGTTTATACATCAGTCCTTCTAGGGTTTAAACATCAGTCCTTCTTCTAGGGTTTCTACATCAGTCCTTCTTCTAGGGTTTATACATCAGTCCTACATGATGCAATGCCTGTGCAAGCCACATAGAATGTATTCAACACCCTCACATTATTATGTAAAGCGTTGTGTAGAACAGCACTTGTAAAAGACTCCCTTTCCCGACACTCGTTTGACCAAAGTACCTGTCTTCCCACTCATTATGTTCTCTTGCCCGATCTCCTCTATCTCCAGACATGGTTAACCAGAGCATTTGCCCACTCTCCATCCTCCTTGTAAAGAGTCTTTACCTGATGAGCCACTCTCCATCCTCCTTGTAAAGAGTCTTTACCTGATGAGCCACTCTCCATCCTCCTTGTAAAGAGTCTTTACCTGATGAGCCACTCTCCATCCTCCTTGTAAAGAGTCTTTACTTGATGAGCCACTCTCCATCCTCCTTGTAAAGAGTCTTTACCTGATGAGCCACTCTCCATCCTCCTTGTAAAGAGCCTTTACCTGATGAGCCACTCTCCATCCTCCTTGTAAAGAGTCTTTACCTGATGAGCCACTCTCCATCCTCCTTGTAAAGAGTCTTTACCTGATGAGCCATTCTCCATCCTCCTTGTAAAGAGCCTTTACCTGATGAGCCACTCTCCATCCTCCTTGTAAAGAGCCTTTACCTGATGAGCCACTCTCCATCCTCCTTGTAAAGAGTCTTTACCTGATGAGCCACTCTCCATCCTCCTTGTAAAGAGCCTTTACCTGATGAGCCACTCTCCATCCTCCTTGTAAAGAGTCTTTACCTGATGAGCCACTCTCCATCCTCCTTGTAAAGAGCCTTTACCTGATGAGCCACTCTCCATCCTCCTTGTAAAGAGCCTTTACCTGATGAGCCACTCTCCATCCTCCTTGTAAAGAGCCTTTACCTGATGAGCCACTCTCCATCCTCCTTGTTAAAAACCTTTACCTGATGAGCCACTCTCCATCCTCCTTGTAAAGAGTCTTTACCTGATGAGCCACTCTCCATCCTCCTTGTAAAGAGTCTTTACCTGATGAGCCACTCTCCATCCTCCTTGTAAAGAGTCTTTACCTGATGAGCCACTCTCCATCCTCCTTGTAAAGAGTCTTTACCTGATGAGCCACTCTCCATCCTCCTTGTTAAGAGTCTTTACCTGATGAGCCACTATCCATCCTCCTTGTAAAGAGTCTTTACCTGATGAGCCACTCTCCATCCTCCTTGTAAAGAGTCTTTACCTGATGAGCCACTCTCCATCCTCCTTGTAAAGAGTCTTTACCTGATGAGCCACTCTCCATCCTCCTTGTAAAGAGTCTTTACCTGATGAGCCACTCTCCATCCTCCTTGTAAAGAGTCTTTACCTGATGAGCCACTCTCCATCCTCCTTGTTAAGAGTCTTTACCTGATGAGCCACTATCCATCCTCCTTGTAAAGAGTCTTTACCTGATGAGCCACTCTCCATCCTCCTTGTAAAGAGTCTTTACCTGATGAGCCACTCTCCATCCTCCTTGTTAAGAGTCTTTACCTGATGAGCCACTATCCATCCTCCTTGTAAAGAGTCTTTACCTGATGAGCCACTCTCCATCCTCCTTGTAAAGAGTCTTTACCTGATGAGCCACTATCCATCCTCCTTGTAAAGAGTCTTTACCTGATGAGCCACTCTCCATCCTCCTTGTAAAGAGTCTTTACCTGATGAGCCACTCTCCATCCTCCTTGTTAAGAGTCTTTACCTGATGAGCCACTATCCATCCTCCTTGTAAAGAGTCTTTACCTGATGAGCCACTCTCCATCCTCCTTGTAAAGAGTCTTTACCTGATGAGCCACTCTCCATCCTCCTTGTAAAGAGCCGTTACCTGATGAGCCACTTGCACAGTGCCTCATTAGTCCGTTTTGAAAGGCACCACAGAGAAAGACATTGATTCCACAAGAGAGGAAGATGGAGGGGCGGGGTGGCGGGTGTACGCGAGAAGGAGAGAAATGGGGATGGAGGAAGAGAGAGAAACAGAGGGAGAGAGAGAGAAAGGAAGAGAGAGGAGAGAGAGGAGAGAGAGGGAGGGAGGGAGAGAGGGAGGGAGGGAGAGAAACGGCATGATAATGAGCCCTACCTCTGACACATCCTCCTGTTTCTATGGAGACCGAGGAGCCAATCACGTGGCCTTGCTGCGGACTGTACTATTGAGAGCAGATAAGAGGGTGGAGAGAGGCGTAGACTGATTCTTCTCTGTGTTTTCTGAGGGGTGAACTCACCCGGGCTGCAGGTTGTGTGTGCTGTCCTCTGCTCCTCTGCTCCTGTGGCTCTGCTCGGGACGGGCAGCACCACCCGTCACTCAGCAGGCTGTAAACAAAGGCGTCTCATCAGTGGGTAAACAGGCAGCTCCTGGGCTGTAGGACACGCCCCCTCGTGCCCCCCGTGCCCGCCTGCCTGCTTGGGCGCTCCTCGTTACATCACGCGCGCCGCTCTGTGTTTGTGCGAGCGGGACGGAGAGAGGAGCCTGAGCCCCGTGTGCGCACGCTGTCCCGTAGACTCGAGGTCCCATTGAGCAGCGTACAGGATGGACAAACCCAGCGTGTGGCGCGCCGTGGTCAGCAGCACGGACCCCCGGCGGACACGAGACCCCGGGCCGCACGCCAACAGACCGGGCTCTGCCGCGGGCTACCGGCTCTACGACATGTGAGTAGCGGGTTCTGGTGGCGCGGGGCCGGTACCGGTCCGGTGTCGCTCTCCTTCATGGAGATGGAATTCGGGGGGGCTGTTGTTGTAGGTGATCGCAGGCAGCAGTGTGTCTGCCTCTCCACTGGGTTTGCTGAGTCATCTGGCACCCAGACCTTGCTCTGTCCTCTCATCGTCTCTGTCTCTGTCCTCTCATCGTCTCTGTCTCTGTCCTCTCATTGTCTCTGTCTCTGTTCTCTCATTGTCTCTGTCTCTGTCCTCTCATCGTCTCTGTCTCTGTCCTCTCATTGTCTCTGTCTCTGTCCCCGCTCTCACTAAACACCCTCTGTCTCTGTCTCAGTAAACACCCTCTGTCTCTGTCTCTGTCTCAGTAAACACCCTCTGTCTCTGTCTCTGTCTCTGTCTCAGTAAACACCCTCTGTCTCTGTCTCTGTCTCAGTAAACACCCTCTCTCTCTCCTGTGGGAGGCTGGCTGGGCTCAGTCCTCTCATCATCTCTGTCTCTGTCTCTGTCTCAGTAAACACCCTCTCTCTCTCTCTCCTGTGGGAGGCTGGCCGGGTGGCTGGAAAGAGGCATTTTTTACGTGCGAATGTGTTTATGCTGAAATGTCGGCAGGCAGAATGATGCCACGTGTTTTGTGACAAACGGAGGAAGAAATGTAGAATGTGTGTTTTGTATCTGAGAGCCGTCATCATCACAGCAGAGTCGTGTGTGTGTGTGTGTGTGTGTGTGTGTGTGTGTGTGTGTGTGTGTGTGTGTGTGTGTGTGTGTGTGTGTGTGTGTGTGTTTTGTATTTGAGACTCTTCATCATCACAGCAGAGTCATGTGAGCTTTGTTTTTACAGCCTGGGAAAAATGAGTCATTTCTGGCGTGTGTGACAGCTCCCACTGGTCACATGACTTCCTCCCCGCTGTGTTGTGTGAGTGTGTGTGTGTGTGTGTGTGTGTGTGTGTGTGTGTGTGATTAGTGTAATGCATGTGTGTGTGGTATTTGGAAAGTGCGTGTGTGTGTGTGTGTGTGTGTGTGTGTGTGTGTGTGTGTGTGTGTGTGTGTGTGTGATTAGTGTAATGCATGTGTGTGTGGTATTTGGAAAGTGTGTGTGTGTGTGTGTGTGTGTGTGTGTGTGTGTGTGTGTGTGTGTGTGTGTGTGTGCGATTAGTATAATATGTGTGTGTGTGTGTGTGTGTGTGTGTGTGTGTGATTAGTGTAATGCATGTGTGTGTGGTATTTGGAAAGTGTGTGTGTGTGTGTGTGTGTGTGTGTGTGTGTGTGTGATTAGTGTAATGCATGTGTGCGTGGTATTTGGAAATTGTGTGTGTGTGTGTGTGTGTGTGTGTGTGTGTGTGTGTGTGTGTGTGTGTGTGTGTGTGTGTGGAAAATGCGGCTGGCTCTGGGGCTGTTATTTTTGGAATGCTGTTGTTTGAGTCCTACACTTTCTGTTTGGAACGCGTGCGTCTCTACTTCAGTGCCTCTTTAGAAAAGAGCAGGTGTCATTTATTTCAAAGCAGCACCAAAGTTCCATCCAGATCAATTTGTTGTTGTTGTTGTTTTACTGACTTGGTTTATTGTGTTTCGGTTTGTATTTTTGCTTCGGCGTCAGCGCGTGTGTCAGCGCGTGTGTCAGCGCGTGTGCAGTCTGTGCACCAACATCTGGACTGCGATCGTATGCAGAGAATCCATGTCCTTATCACATGAGATCATACAATGGATCAAAATCAGATTCTGTGTTGTGCACCATCTCTCCTCAGTTCACATCAGCTGTTTAGCTGAATAAGCACTCCACACTCAGAGACGTATCACTCCACAGATAGAGCGTATCCCTCCACAGAGAGAGCGTATCCCTCCACAGAGATGCATTTCACTTTGATTTAGTTTTTGCTTTAGTGTGTGTAGTGTGCACCAAGGTGGATCATGTGATCCCTTTGCATCGGAGGGTGTGACACCGCACACGTGACCACGTTTCATTTAGCAGACATGTGCTTAGCAGCCGATGCATAACATTAGCCTGTCATGTCATGATCTAATACCATACCAGAGGATCAGCTTAATGACTATGCTGAGACCTTCACAGGCCTCTGCTGAGTCCTTCACAGGCAATCTGCTCCTCTCTGCCACTCACTGGCCTAATGGCTCTACCTCAGTGTCCATGTGTGCTACATAGAGCTAATGGCTCTACCTCAGTGTCCATGTGTGCTACATAGATCTAATGGCTCTACCTCAGTGTCCATGTGTGCTACATAGATCTAATGGCTCTACCTCAGTGTCCATGTGTGCTACATAGATCTAATGGCTCTACCTCAGTGTCCATGTGTGCTACATAGATCTAATGGCTCTACCTCAGTGTCCATGTGTGCTACATAGATCTAATGGCTCTACCTCAGTGTGCATGTGTGCTACATGGAGCTAATGGCTCTACCTCAGTGTCCATGTGTGCTACATACATCTAATGGCTCTACCTCAGTGTCCATGTGTGCTACATAGATCTAATGGCTCTACCTCAGTGTCCATGTGTGCTACATACTGTAGATCTAATGGCTCTACCTCAGTGTCCATGTGTGCTATATAGATCTAATGGTTCTACCTCAGTGTCCATGTGTGCTACATAGATCTAATGGCTCTACCTCAGTGTCCATGTGTGCTACATAGATCTAATGGTTCTACCTCAGTGTCCATGTGTGCTACATAGATCTAATGGCTCTACCTCAGTGTCCATGTGTGCTATATAGATCTAATGGTTCTACCTCAGTGTCCATGTGTGCTACATAGATCTAATGGTTCTACCTCAGTGTCCATGTGTGCTACATAGATCTAATGGCTCTACCTCAGTGTCCATGTGTGCTACATGGAGCTAATGGCTCTACCTCAGTGTCCATGTGTGCTACATACATCTAATGGCTCTACCTCAGTGTCCATGTGTGCTACATAGATCTAATGGCTCTACCTCAGTGTCCATGTGTGCTACATACTGTAGATCTAATGGCTCTACCTCAGTGTCCATGTGTGCTATATAGATTTAATGGCTCTACCTCAGTGCCCATGTGTGCTACATAGATCTAATGGCTCTACCTCAGTGCCCATGTGTGCTACATAGATCTAATGGCTCTACCTCAGTGTCCATGTGTGCTACATAGATCTAATGGCTCTATCTCAGTGTCCATGTGTGCTACATAGATCTAATGGCTCTACCTCAGTGTCCATGTGTGCTACATAGATCTAATGGCTCTACCTCAGTGCCCATGTGTGCTACATGGATCTAATGGCTCTACCTCAGTGCCCATGTGTGCTACATAGATCTAATGGCTCTACCTCAGTGTCCATGTGTGCTACATAGATCTAATGGCTCTACCTCAGTGTCCATGTGTGCTACATAGATCTAATGACTCTACCTCAGTGTCCATGTGTGCTACATAGATCTAATGACTCTACCTCAGTGTCCATTTGTGCTACATAGATCTAATGGCTCTACCTCAGTGTCCATGTGTGCTACATAGATCTAATGGCTCTACCTCAGTGTCCATGTGTGCTACATAGATCTAATGGCTCTACCTCAGTGTCCATGTGTGCTACATAGATGCCATGTCTCAAATGCATCCCTTAGATCTAGGGCTGTGCAATAAAATCGATATGGCAATATATCGCGATATTTTGATATTGTATCGATATTCGGATTGGGATTTTTTTTTGTGTGTGTGTGTGCAGGCCATGCCATGCCAGGCCACCGGGCATCTGCATCTGGTGATTCCCACCCCTAATCGATACTGTATCAATATTTCCCATATCGATGTTTTTGCACAGCCGTGTGGTTGTGTCACTGTGTCACAGTGACACAATAAGAATACTTTCTATGTCAGTGCGTTCAGTAACACTCAACACTCAGTAGTTTTGACTAAATTTGTCCACTAAGTTATCAGTATAAAGTGATGTACATATTATTACACTACCTGCGTGTTGTATCTTTAGCTCTATTATTTAATTTTGAGTAAATTGTCTAGAGTATTGCAAAATATTGCAATATGTATTGTATCGCAATGTATCGTGATACAATCGTATCGCGACCCATGTATCGTGATACGTATCGCATCGTGAAGTCCTTGCCAATACCCAGCCCTACTCAGATCCGCACCACTCCACGAAGCCACTTTCCCCGCATAATAAGCGTTGGAGCATCTCCATCACAGATGAGCCAACACATTTTGATAGCATCGCCCTGCCTTCCCTGTTCCCTTGCAGCCTCAGTACCAAGCGCCAGATAGACGGTCACATGACCCGGGCCGAGGGCGGAAGAGGAAGTGAGCTGGGAATCGATCACTTAGTGAACGGCACACTGTTGTTGTTTGGGGAGGCGGGGCATGCGCGGCAGAGTGACACTAATTGTTTGGCTCGACTGCCTCGCACGAAAACTCCGGCTTGGAGCGTCTGGGCCGGAGCTGGAGCGGGAGGAGTGTGTGTGCTGTTGTAAATGTCATTTCATCACTGCTGGCAGGCCACAGTCCCTCTGGAATCCTAATGCAGCATCCAAAACCCAAACACCAGGAGGCCTAGGAGCAGGTTGTTCCAGGCTGAGGCCAGGAGGAGCAGGTTATCCCAGGCTGAGGCCTAGGAGCAGGTTGTCCCAGGCTGAGGCCTAGGAGCAGGTTGTCCCAGGCTGAGGCCTAGGAGCAGGTTGTTCCAGGCTGAGGTCAGGAGCAGGTTATCCCAGGCTGAGGCCTAGGAGCAGGTTGTTCCAGGCTGAGGCCTAGGAGCAGGTTGTCCCAGGCTGAGGCCAGGAGCAGGTTATCCCAGGCTGAGGCCTAGGAGCAGGTTGTTCCAGGCTGAGGCCTAGGAGCAGGTTGTTCCAGGCTGAGGTCAGGAGCAGGTTGTCCCAGGCTGAGGTCAGGAGCAGGTTATCCCAGGCTGAGGCCTAGGAGCAGGTTATCCCAGGCTGAGGCCTAGGAGCAGGTTGTCCCAGGCTGAGGCCTAGGAGCAGGTTGTCCCAGGCTGAGGCCTAGGAGCTGGTTATCCCAGGCTGAGGTCAGGAGCAGGTTGTCCCAGGCTGAGTCCAGGAGCAGGTTGTTCCAGGCTGAGGCCAGGAGCAGGTTGTCCCAGGCTGAGGCCTAGGAGCAGGTTGTCCCAGGCTGAGGTCAGGAGCAGGTTGTTCCAGGCTGAGGTCAGGAGCAGGTTGTCCCAGGCTGAGGTCAGGAGCAGGTGGTCCCAGGCTGAGGCCTAGGAGCAGGTTGTCCCAGGCTGAGGCCAGGAGCAGGTTGTCCCAGGCTGAGGCCTAGGAGCAGGTTGTCCCAGGCTGAGGCCTAGGAGCAGGTTGTTCCAGGCTGAGGCCTAGGAGCAGGTTGTCCCAGGCTGAGGCCTAGGAGCAGGTTGTTCCAGGCTGAGGCCTAGGAGCAGGTTGTCCCAGGCTGAGGTCAGGAGCAGGTTGTCTATACACTTAGTGTAAACATAACACAATCCTGCTAACATGGCTCGTGCACGGAGAAGGCCCAGTAGCGCTTGAATCACAATCCCACTGCTATCATTCCAGATCATGAAAATTATGTATCATGTGATGTATGATGTATGTGTGATGTATGTATCATGTATGTGATGTATGATGTATGTGTGATGTATGTATCATGTATGTGACTTGCATGTCTTTCTTCACAACTCAACACTTGGTAATCTGCCTCTCTCTGCCATTAGTATCCAGCAGGTTTGATCTCTCTGCATGGGTCATATGCTGGGCTCCATAAGTGCTCTCCTGTACCAGACTAGAGTCTAAAACACTGCCTGGATGGAACAATGTGGCTCATAAACATTCATGGATGTTAGCCTTCATTGAGGTAACAACGTCACGCATCCTCAGAAGGCGTTTGTGTTGTAGAGCTATTGAAGCAGGAACTCCCCGCTTGTTCTACATCATTGGCTGATATACATCCTTATTGCGATGTGTGATGAAAAGACGAGTGCGTCACTAAATCTGTGAGGCTCTCTGACAGGTTCAGCCTGAGCTGACAGACAGACAGACAGATGTGTGTGTGCTGCTGGCTCTGCATACTGAGAGGAGCACGGAGGAAATAGCATAGCTCCAGCATAGCTCTGAATAAGCCGAGAGAGAGGAACCGTAGGACCGCATGCTGCTATTGCGTAAGACCACAAATTGCGTACTGTACCGCTGCCAGCTCACAGACTGGCACAGAACATGCTGTCGCTTCGCATAGCATCAGCGGATGGAGGCGCATGCTGCTACGGAACTGCAAGTGAGTCAGAAGCAGGAATACACAGACTACATGTTGTATGGATGTAGGCTCTGTCATCACAACAGTCAGAAGCAGGAATACACAGACTACATGTTGTATGGATGTAGACTCTGTCATCACAACAGTCAGAAGCAGGAATACACAGACTACATGCTGTATGGATGTAGGCTCTGTCATCACAACAGTCAGAAGCAGGAATACACAGACTACATGCTGTATGGATGTAGGCTCTGTCATCACAACAGTCAGAAGCAGGAATACACAGACTACATGCTGTATGGATGTAGGCTCTGTCATCACAACAGTCAGAAGCAGGAATACACAGACTACATGTTGTATGGATGTAGACTCTGTCATCACAACAGTCAGAAGCAGGAATACACAGACTACATGCTGTATGGATGTAGACTCTGTCATCACAACAGTCAGAAGCAGGAATACACAGACTACATGCTGTATGGATGTAGGCTCTGTCATCACAACAGTCAGAAGCAGGAATACACAGACTACATGCTGTATGGATGTAGGCTCTGTCATCACAACAGTCAGAAGCAGGAATACACAGACTACATGTTGTATGGATGTAGACTCTGTCATCACAACAGTCAGAAGCAGGAATACACAGACTACATGCTGTATGGATGTAGGCTCTGTCATCACAACAGTCAGAAGCAGGAATACACAGACTACATGCTGTATGGATGTAGACTCTGTCATCACAACAGTCAGAAGCAGGAATACACAGACTACATGTTGTATGGATGTAGACTCTGTCATCACAACAGTCAGAAGCAGGAATACACAGACTACATGCTGTATGGATGTAGGCTCTGTCATCACAACAGTCAGAAGCAGGAATACACAGACTACATGTTGTGTGGATGTAGACTCTGTCATCACAACAGTCAGAAGCAGGAATACACAGACTACATGTTGTATGGATGTAGACTCTGTCATCACAACAGTCAGAAGCAGGAATACACAGACTACATGCTGTATGGATGTAGACTCTGTCATCACAACAGTCAGAAGCAGGAATACACAGACTACATGTTGTATGGATGTAGACTCTGTCATCACAACAGTCAGAAGCAGGAATACACAGACTACATGTTGTATGGATGTAGACTCTGTCATCACAACAGTCAGAAGCAGGAATACACAGACTACATGTTGTGTGGATGTAGACTCTGTCATCACAACAGTCAGAAGCAGGAATACACAGACTACATACTGTATGGATGTAGGCTCTGTCATCACAACAGTCAGAAGCAGGAATACACAGACTACATGCTGTATGGATGTAGACTCTGTCATCACAACAGTCAGAAGCAGGAATACACAGACTACATGCTGTATGGATGTAGACTCTCTCATCACAACAGTCAGAAGCAGGAATACACAGACTACATGTTGTATGGATGTAGGCTCTGTCATCACAACAGTCAGAAGCAGGAATACACAGACTACATGTTGTATGGATGTAGACTCTGTCATCACAACAGTCAGAAGCAGGAATACACAGACTACATGCTGTATGGATGTAGGCTCTGTCATCACAACAGTCAGAAGCAGGAATACACAGACTACATGTTGTGTGGATGTAGACTCTCTCATCACAACAGTCAGAAGCAGGAATACACAGACTACATGTTGTATGGATGTAGACTCTCTCATCACAACAGTCAGAAGCAGGAATACACAGACTACATGTTGTATGGATGTAGACTCTGTCATCACAACAGTCAGAAGCAGGAATACACAGACTACATGCTGTATGGATGTAGACTCTGTCATCACAACAGTCAGAAGCAGGAATACACAGACTACATGCTGTATGGATGTAGACTCTCTCATCACAACAGTCAGAAGCAGGAATACACAGACTACATGTTGTGTGGATGTAGACTCTCTCATCACAACAGTCAGAAGCAGGAATACACAGACTACATGCTGTATGGATGTAGGCTCTCATCACAACAGTCAGAAGCAGGAATACACAGACTACATGTTGTATGGATGTAGACTCTCTCATCACAACAGTCAGAAGCAGGAATACACAGACTACATGTTGTATGGATGTAGACTCTGTCATCACAACAGTCAGAAGCAGGAATACACAGACTACATGTTGTATGGATGTAGACTCTGTCATCACAACAGTCAGAAGCAGGAATACACAGACTACATGTTGTATGGATGTAGACTCTGTCATCACAACAGTCAGAAGCAGGAATACACAGACTACATGGTGTATGGATGTAGACTCTGTCATCACAACAGTCAGAAGCAGGAATACACAGACTACATGTTGTATGGATGTAGACTCTGTCATCACAACAGTCAGAAGCAGGAATACACAGACTACATGTTGTATGGATGTAGACTCTGTCATCACAACAGTCAGAAGCAGGAATACACAGACTACATGCTGTATGGATGTAGACTCTGTCATCACAACAGTCAGAAGCAGGAATACACAGACTACATGTTGTATGGATGTAGGCTCTGTCATCACAACAGTCAGAAGCAGGAATACACAGACTACATGTTGTATGGATGTAGACTCTGTCATCACAACAGTCAGAAGCAGGAATACACAGACTACATGCTGTATGGATGTAGACTCTGTCATCACAACAGTCAGAAGCAGGAATACACAGACTACATGCTGTATGGATGTAGGCTCTGTCATCACAACAGTCAGAAGCAGGAATACACAGACTACATGTTGTATGGATGTAGGCTCTGTCATCACAACAGTCAGAAGCAGGAATACACAGACTACATACTGTATGGATGTAGACTCTGTCATCACAACAGTCAGAAGCAGGAATACACAGACTACATGCTGTATGGATGTAGGCTCTGTCATCACAACAGTCAGAAGCAGGAATACACAGACTACATACTGTATGGATGTAGACTCTGTCATCACAACAGTCAGAAGCAGGAATACACAGACTACATGTTGTGTGGATGTAGACTCTGTCATCACAACAGTCAGAAGCAGGAATACACAGACTACATGCTGTATGGATGTAGGCTCTGTCATCACAACAGTCAGAAGCAGGAATACACAGACTACATGTTGTATGGATGTAGACTCTGTCATCACAACAGTCAGAAGCAGGAATACACAGACTACATGTTGTATGGATGTAGACTCTGTCATCACAACAGTCAGAAGCAGGAATACACAGACTACATACTGTATGGATGTAGGCTCTGTCATCACAACAGTCAGAAGCAGGAATACACAGACTACATGCTGTGTGGATGTAGGCTCTGTCATCACAACAGTCAGAAGCAGGAATACACAGACTACATGTTGTATGGATGTAGACTCTGTCATCACAACAGTCAGAAGCAGGAATACACAGACTACATGCTGTATGGATGTAGACTCTGTCATCACAACAGTCAGAAGCAGGAATACACAGACTACATGCTGTATGGATGTAGGCTCTCATCACAACAGTCAGAAGCAGGAATACACAGACTACATGTTGTGTGGATGTAGGCTCTGTCATCACAACAGTCAGAAGCAGGAATACACAGACTACATGTTGTATGGATGTAGACTCTGTCATCACAACAGTCAGAAGCAGGAATACACAGACTACATACTGTATGGATGTAGGCTCTGTCATCACAACAGTCAGAAGCAGGAATACACAGACTACATGCTGTGTGGATGTAGGCTCTGTCATCACAACAGTCAGAAGCAGGAATACACAGACTACATGTTGTATGGATGTAGACTCTGTCATCACAACAGTCAGAAGCAGGAATACACAGACTACATGCTGTATGGATGTAGACTCTGTCATCACAACAGTCAGAAGCAGGAATACACAGACTACATGCTGTATGGATGTAGGCTCTCATCACAACAGTCAGAAGCAGGAATACACAGACTACATGCTGTATGGATGTAGGCTCTCATCACAACAGTCAGAAGCAGGAATACACAGACTACATGCTGTATGGATGTAGACTCTCTCATCACAACAGTCAGAAGCAGGAATACACAGACTACATGTTGTATGGATGTAGACTCTGTCATCACAACAGTCAGAAGCAGGAATACACAGACTACATGTTGTATGGATGTAGACTCTGTCATCACAACAGTCAGAAGCAGGAATACACAGACTACATGTTGTATGGATGTAGACTCTGTCATCACAACAGTCAGAAGCAGGAATACACAGACTACATGCTGTATGGATGTAGACTCTCTCATCACAACAGTCAGAAGCAGGAATACACAGACTACATGTTGTGTGGATGTAGACTCTCTCATCACAACAGTCAGAAGCAGGAATACACAGACTACATGCTGTATGGATGTAGACTCTGTCATCACAACAGTCAGAAGCAGGAATACACAGACTACATGTTGTGTGGATGTAGACTCTCTCATCACAACAGTCAGAAGCAGGAATACACAGACTACATGCTGTATGGATGTAGGCTCTCATCACAACAGTCAGAAGCAGGAATACACAGACTACATGCTGTATGGATGTAGGCTCTGTCATCACAACAGTCAGAAGCAGGAATACACAGACTACATGTTGTATGGATGTAGGCTCTGTCATCACAACAGTCAGAAGCAGGAATACACAGACTACATGTTGTGTGGATGTAGACTCTCTCATCACAACAGTCAGAAGCAGGAATACACAGACTACATGTTGTATGGATGTAGACTCTGTCATCACAACAGTCAGAAGCAGGAATACACAGACTACATACTGTATGGATGTAGACTCTGTCATCACAACAGTCAGAAGCAGGAATACACAGACTACATACTGTATGGATGTAGACTCTGTCATCACAACAGTCAGAAGCAGGAATACACAGACTACATGTTGTGTGGATGTAGACTCTCTCATCACAACAGTCAGAAGCAGGAATACACAGACTACATGTTGTATGGATGTAGACTCTGTCATCACAACAGTCAGAAGCAGGAATACACAGACTACATGTTGTATGGATGTAGACTCTGTCATCACAACAGTCAGAAGCAGGAATACACAGACTACATGCTGTATGGATGTAGACTCTCTCATCACAACAGTCAGAAGCAGGAATACACAGACTACATGTTGTATGGATGTAGACTCTCTCATCACAACAGTCAGAAGCAGGAATACACAGACTACATGTTGTGTGGATGTAGGCTCTGTCATCACAACAGTCAGAAGCAGGAATACACAGACTACATGTTGTATGGATGTAGACTCTGTCATCACAACAGTCAGAAGCAGGAATACACAGACTACATGCTGTATGGATGTAGGCTCTGTCATCACAACAGTCAGAAGCAGGAATACACAGACTACATGCTGTATGGATGTAGACTCTGTCATCACAACAGTCAGAAGCAGGAATACACAGACTACATGCTGTATGGATGTAGACTCTGTCATCACAACAGTCAGAAGCAGGAATACACAGACTACATGTTGTATGGATGTAGACTCTGTCATCACAACAGTCAGAAGCAGGAATACACAGACTACATGCTGTATGGATGTAGACTCTGTCATCACAACAGTCAGAAGCAGGAATACACAGACTACATGTTGTATGGATGTAGGCTCTGTCATCACAACAGTCAGAAGCAGGAATACACAGACTACATGCTGTATGGATGTAGACTCTGTCATCACAACAGTCAGAAGCAGGAATACACAGACTACATGCTGTATGGATGTAGGCTCTGTCATCACAACAGTCAGAAGCAGGAATACACAGACTACATGTTGTATGGATGTAGGCTCTGTCATCACAACAGTCAGAAGCAGGAATACACAGACTACATGTTGTGTGGATGTAGACTCTCTCATCACAACAGTCAGAAGCAGGAATACACAGACTACATGTTGTATGGATGTAGGCTCTGTCATCACAACAGTCAGAAGCAGGAATACACAGACTACATGTTGTATGGATGTAGACTCTGTCATCACAACAGTCAGAAGCAGGAATACACAGACTACATGTTGTATGGATGTAGACTCTGTCATCACAACAGTCAGAAGCAGGAATACACAGACTACATGCTGTATGGATGTAGGCTCTGTCATCACAACAGTCAGAAGCAGGAATACACAGACTACATGTTGTGTGGATGTAGACTCTGTCATCACAACAGTCAGAAGCAGGAATACACAGACTACATGTTGTATGGATGTAGGCTCTGTCATCACAACAGTCAGAAGCAGGAATACACAGACTACATGCTGTATGGATGTAGACTCTCTCATCACAACAGTCAGAAGCAGGAATACACAGACTACATGTTGTATGGATGTAGACTCTCTCATCACAACAGTCAGAAGCAGGAATACACAGACTACATGTTGTATGGATGTAGACTCTGTCATCACAACAGTCAGAAGCAGGAATACACAGACTACATGCTGTATGGATGTAGGCTCTCATCACAACAGTCAGAAGCAGGAATACACAGACTACATGTTGTATGGATGTAGACTCTCTCATCACAACAGTCAGAAGCAGGAATACACAGACTACATGTTGTATGGATGTAGACTCTGTCATCACAACAGTCAGAAGCAGGAATACACAGACTACATGTTGTATGGATGTAGACTCTGTCATCACAACAGTCAGAAGCAGGAATACACAGACTACATGTTGTATGGATGTAGACTCTGTCATCACAACAGTCAGAAGCAGGAATACACAGACTACATGTTGTATGGATGTAGACTCTGTCATCACAACAGTCAGAAGCAGGAATACACAGACTACATGCTGTATGGATGTAGACTCTGTCATCACAACAGTCAGAAGCAGGAATACACAGACTACATGCTGTATGGATGTAGGCTCTGTCATCACAACAGTCAGAAGCAGGAATACACAGACTACATGTTGTATGGATGTAGGCTCTGTCATCACAACAGTCAGAAGCAGGAATACACAGACTACATACTGTATGGATGTAGACTCTGTCATCACAACAGTCAGAAGCAGGAATACACAGACTACATGCTGTATGGATGTAGGCTCTGTCATCACAACAGTCAGAAGCAGGAATACACAGACTACATACTGTATGGATGTAGACTCTGTCATCACAACAGTCAGAAGCAGGAATACACAGACTACATGTTGTGTGGATGTAGGCTCTGTCATCACAACAGTCAGAAGCAGGAATACACAGACTACATGTTGTATGGATGTAGGCTCTGTCATCACAACAGTCAGAAGCAGGAATACACAGACTACATGTTGTATGGATGTAGACTCTGTCATCACAACAGTCAGAAGCAGGAATACACAGACTACATGCTGTGTGGATGTAGGCTCTGTCATCACAACAGTCAGAAGCAGGAATACACAGACTACATGCTGTGTGGATGTAGGCTCTGTCATCACAACAGTCAGAAGCAGGAATACACAGACTACATGCTGTATGGATGTAGACTCTCTCATCACAACAGTCAGAAGCAGGAATACACAGACTACATGTTGTATGGATGTAGACTCTCTCATCACAACAGTCAGAAGCAGGAATACACAGACTACATGTTGTATGGATGTAGACTCTGTCATCACAACAGTCAGAAGCAGGAATACACAGACTACATGCTGTATGGATGTAGGCTCTCATCACAACAGTCAGAAGCAGGAATACACAGACTACATGTTGTATGGATGTAGACTCTCTCATCACAACAGTCAGAAGCAGGAATACACAGACTACATGTTGTATGGATGTAGACTCTGTCATCACAACAGTCAGAAGCAGGAATACACAGACTACATGTTGTATGGATGTAGACTCTGTCATCACAACAGTCAGAAGCAGGAATACACAGACTACATGTTGTATGGATGTAGACTCTGTCATCACAACAGTCAGAAGCAGGAATACACAGACTACATGTTGTATGGATGTAGACTCTGTCATCACAACAGTCAGAAGCAGGAATACACAGACTACATGCTGTATGGATGTAGACTCTGTCATCACAACAGTCAGAAGCAGGAATACACAGACTACATGCTGTATGGATGTAGGCTCTGTCATCACAACAGTCAGAAGCAGGAATACACAGACTACATGTTGTATGGATGTAGGCTCTGTCATCACAACAGTCAGAAGCAGGAATACACAGACTACATACTGTATGGATGTAGACTCTGTCATCACAACAGTCAGAAGCAGGAATACACAGACTACATGCTGTATGGATGTAGGCTCTGTCATCACAACAGTCAGAAGCAGGAATACACAGACTACATACTGTATGGATGTAGACTCTGTCATCACAACAGTCAGAAGCAGGAATACACAGACTACATGTTGTGTGGATGTAGGCTCTGTCATCACAACAGTCAGAAGCAGGAATACACAGACTACATGTTGTATGGATGTAGGCTCTGTCATCACAACAGTCAGAAGCAGGAATACACAGACTACATGTTGTATGGATGTAGACTCTGTCATCACAACAGTCAGAAGCAGGAATACACAGACTACATGCTGTGTGGATGTAGGCTCTGTCATCACAACAGTCAGAAGCAGGAATACACAGACTACATGCTGTGTGGATGTAGGCTCTGTCATCACAACAGTCAGAAGCAGGAATACACAGACTACATGCTGTATGGATGTAGGCTCTCATCACAACAGTCAGAAGCAGGAATACACAGACTACATGCTGTATGGATGTAGACTCTCTCATCACAACAGTCAGAAGCAGGAATACACAGACTACATGTTGTATGGATGTAGACTCTGTCATCACAACAGTCAGAAGCAGGAATACACAGACTACATGTTGTATGGATGTAGACTCTGTCATCACAACAGTCAGAAGCAGGAATACACAGACTACATGTTGTATGGATGTAGACTCTGTCATCACAACAGTCAGAAGCAGGAATACACAGACTACATGCTGTATGGATGTAGACTCTCTCATCACAACAGTCAGAAGCAGGAATACACAGACTACATGTTGTGTGGATGTAGACTCTCTCATCACAACAGTCAGAAGCAGGAATACACAGACTACATGCTGTATGGATGTAGACTCTGTCATCACAACAGTCAGAAGCAGGAATACACAGACTACATGTTGTGTGGATGTAGACTCTCTCATCACAACAGTCAGAAGCAGGAATACACAGACTACATGCTGTATGGATGTAGGCTCTCATCACAACAGTCAGAAGCAGGAATACACAGACTACATGCTGTATGGATGTAGGCTCTGTCATCACAACAGTCAGAAGCAGGAATACACAGACTACATGTTGTATGGATGTAGGCTCTGTCATCACAACAGTCAGAAGCAGGAATACACAGACTACATGTTGTATGGATGTAGACTCTGTCATCACAACAGTCAGAAGCAGGAATACACAGACTACATGTTGTGTGGATGTAGACTCTCTCATCACAACAGTCAGAAGCAGGAATACACAGACTACATGTTGTATGGATGTAGACTCTGTCATCACAACAGTCAGAAGCAGGAATACACAGACTACATGTTGTATGGATGTAGACTCTGTCATCACAACAGTCAGAAGCAGGAATACACAGACTACATGTTGTGTGGATGTAGACTCTCTCATCACAACAGTCAGAAGCAGGAATACACAGACTACATGTTGTATGGATGTAGACTCTCTCATCACAACAGTCAGAAGCAGGAATACACAGACTACATGTTGTATGGATGTAGACTCTCTCATCACAACAGTCAGAAGCAGGAATACACAGACTACATGTTGTGTGGATGTAGGCTCTGTCATCACAACAGTCAGAAGCAGGAATACACAGACTACATGTTGTATGGATGTAGACTCTGTCATCACAACAGTCAGAAGCAGGAATACACAGACTACATGCTGTATGGATGTAGGCTCTGTCATCACAACAGTCAGAAGCAGGAATACACAGACTACATGCTGTATGGATGTAGACTCTGTCATCACAACAGTCAGAAGCAGGAATACACAGACTACATGCTGTATGGATGTAGACTCTCTCATCACAACAGTCAGAAGCAGGAATACACAGACTACATGCTGTATGGATGTAGACTCTCTCATCACAACAGTCAGAAGCAGGAATACACAGACTACATGTTGTATGGATGTAGACTCTGTCATCACAACAGTCAGAAGCAGGAATACACAGACTACATGCTGTATGGATGTAGACTCTCTCATCACAACAGTCAGAAGCAGGAATACACAGACTACATGTTGTATGGATGTAGACTCTGTCATCACAACAGTCAGAAGCAGGAATACACAGACTACATGTTGTATGGATGTAGGCTCTGTCATCACAACAGTCAGAAGCAGGAATACACAGACTACATGTTGTATGGATGTAGACTCTGTCATCACAACAGTCAGAAGCAGGAATACACAGACTACATGTTGTATGGATGTAGACTCTGTCATCACAACAGTCAGAAGCAGGAATACACAGACTACATGCTGTGTGGATGTAGGCTCTGTCATCACAACAGTCAGAAGCAGGAATACACAGACTACATGTTGTATGGATGTAGACTCTGTCATCACAACAGTCAGAAGCAGGAATACACAGACTACATGCTGTATGGATGTAGGCTCTGTCATCACAACAGTCAGAAGCAGGAATACACAGACTACATGCTGTATGGATGTAGGCTCTGTCATCACAACAGTCAGAAGCAGGAATACACAGACTACATGCTGTATGGATGTAGGCTCTGTCATCACAACAGTCAGAAGCAGGAATACACAGACTACATGCTGTATGGATGTAGGCTCTGTCATCACAACAGTCAGAAGCAGGAATACACAGACTACATGTTGTATGGATGTAGGCTCTGTCATCACAACAGTCAGAAGCAGGAATA
This sequence comes from Poromitra crassiceps, assembly GCF_964638095.1. Classification (NCBI taxonomy): domain Eukaryota; kingdom Metazoa; phylum Chordata; class Actinopteri; order Beryciformes; family Melamphaidae; genus Poromitra; species Poromitra crassiceps. Next base: position 51,412,774 of record NC_139629.1, on the reverse strand, counting down.
CACAGACTACATGTTGTATGGATGTAGGCTCTGTCATCACAACAGTCAGAAGCAGGAATACACAGACTACATGCTGTATGGATGTAGGCTCTGTCATCACAACAGTCAGAAGCAGGAATACACAGACTACATGCTGTATGGATGTAGACTCTGTCATCACAACAGTCAGAAGCAGGAATACACAGACTACATGCTGTATGGATGTAGACTCTCTCATCACAACAGTCAGAAGCAGGAATACACAGACTACATGCTGTATGGATGTAGACTCTCTCATCACAACAGTCAGAAGCAGGAATACACAGACTACATGTTGTATGGATGTAGACTCTGTCATCACAACAGTCAGAAGCAGGAATACACAGACTACATGCTGTGTGGATGTAGGCTCTGTCATCACAACAGTCAGAAGCAGGAATACACAGACTACATGCTGTATGGATGTAGGCTCTGTCATCACAACAGTCAGAAGCAGGAATACACAGACTACATGCTGTATGGATGTAGACTCTGTCATCACAACAGTCAGAAGCAGGAATACACAGACTACATGCTGTATGGATGTAGACTCTCTCATCACAACAGTCAGAAGCAGGAATACACAGACTACATGCTGTATGGATGTAGACTCTCTCATCACAACAGTCAGAAGCAGGAATACACAGACTACATGTTGTATGGATGTAGACTCTGTCATCACAACAGTCAGAAGCAGGAATACACAGACTACATGCTGTGTGGATGTAGGCTCTGTCATCACAACAGTCAGAAGCAGGAATACACAGACTACATGCTGTATGGATGTAGGCTCTGTCATCACAACAGTCAGAAGCAGGAATACACAGACTACATGTTGTATGGATGTAGACTCTGTCATCACAACAGTCAGAAGCAGGAATACACAGACTACATGCTGTATGGATGTAGACTCTGTCATCACAACAGTCAGAAGCAGGAATACACAGACTACATGCTGTATGGATGTAGACTCTGTCATCACAACAGTCAGAAGCAGGAATACACAGACTACATGCTGTATGGATGTAGACTCTCTCATCACAACAGTCAGAAGCAGGAATACACAGACTACATGTTGTATGGATGTAGACTCTGTCATCACAACAGTCAGAAGCAGGAATACACAGACTACATGTTGTATGGATGTAGGCTCTGTCATCACAACAGTCAGAAGCAGGAATACACAGACTACATGTTGTATGGATGTAGACTCTGTCATCACAACAGTCAGAAGCAGGAATACACAGACTACATGTTGTATGGATGTAGGCTCTGTCATCACAACAGTCAGAAGCAGGAATACACAGACTACATACTGTATGGATGTAGACTCTGTCATCACAACAGTCAGAAGCAGGAATACACAGACTACATGTTGTATGGATGTAGGCTCTGTCATCACAACAGTCAGAAGCAGGAATACACAGACTACATGCTGTATGGATGTAGACTCTGTCATCACAACAGTCAGAAGCAGGAATACACAGACTACATGCTGTATGGATGTAGACTCTGTCATCACAACAGTCAGAAGCAGGAATACACAGACTACATGTTGTATGGATGTAGACTCTGTCATCACAACAGCCTGTCACACTCGCTGCCGGGAGCTACAGTCCACTAGTGTCACACTGCCAGAATGAACTACAGTCATTCAGTCAAGTGGGCGTGATGACAGAAAGTGACACCATATGATTATTATTAGTTCCGTCATTATGCCAAGGGCCATGCAGCAGTTATCAATCAAGGTTTTGATACCCACACACACACACACACACACAAACATGCACACAAGCACACACTCTGCGTTGTGTGTGTGTGTGTGTGTGTGTGTGTGTGTGTGTGTGTGTGTGTGTGTGTGTGTGTGTGTGTGTGGAAAGTGGAACAGAGCAGAACCGGGCCAGGACTATGCTGACTAAGGTATTTGGACACGGACGGCACGTGATGCAAGAGCACTCACAATGTCACATTAGCCAGGTAGCCTAGCTACATGTTTGTGTCCTCGCCGATGCTAGCAGCATATTAGCTTGTCCCGATGCTAGCACCATATTAGCTTGTGCCGGAGCAGCAGCAAAAACTTGGCTCGAGCCGAGCACAAAAGGCTGTAGGCATCTGCCCATCAAAGTTCAGCAGCTGGCAGTGGGTTTAGAAGGTCTGGGGCTCCAGCTGGAGCTGTGTGTGTGGACCATGTGTGAGGAGGATGATCAGGAGCACTGGGAGCTGGCGTGCCCCCGGGGGCACATCTCAGTGAGTTGGACCTTCCTCCAACTACTGTTTATGCATCCTTGGCTAGAAACAACCCATAATAAGCCATTGGCAACAGCAGTTTGCCTGCCGGGGCTGTAGGAGACAGAGCGCAGAGGGGAGCTGGGTGCCACAGAGAAGGAGCGTCTCCAGTCCAGAACATTATGTTCCTCTGCCTAAGATCACAGCAGTTATGAGGAGGAGAGCCTATTCTGTTTATTAGCAATGCTGCTATACATGCTATACTATGGCAACCTTCTCCCAGATGCAAACGCGCAGCCTTGGAGAAATGATTTCAGTGAGTGTATCAATCCTTTTTGGGTCTGAGTTTTCAATATAAAACGTAAAATGATTTCAGTGAGTCTTTCAGTACTTTTTGAACATTTTCAGCAATTTTTTACAAATACCGTGATAATACGATAACCGTAATAGTTTTGGTCACGATAATCGTGATGTGAAATTTTCATACCGTTACATCTCTACTTGACTCATAAGTGAAATGACCGCTTGGCTTTCCCCAAAGATATATGATTATATATTTATGATATATGCATATTCATATATATGCATGTTCACTCACTCATGCTTGTAACGTATATTCTTTCTGTACATTTGTTTTTCGCTTTCATGACTCTGGAATTTGTGTGCTTATTTCAAGACATGTGGATCCTATCAGGGGTTTAAAATGATGGGGGGGAGTGGCCTGTTAACATTGTCTCAGCTGCACGCCTACAAAGCAACACATTCCACCAAAAGTCATCATAGATTGTGTTGTTTATCTTTCACACTAGTCTTAGAAATGCTGTCGTTTTGACCAACTTAGCCTGCTGTGTTGGGCATGTGTCTGTGCTCTGGTGATCCTGTGTCTAAGTGTACCCTTTCTGACAGGAAAGACAGTGTTCTCCATCAGTTCTGTTGCCCGGCCTCAGGATATGAAAGGCCTTCAAGATAGCCTGCAGAGAGAGAAGATGGAGCTCCACCTCCACCCAGCCACAGAGGACTTTTTTCCTCTTCTTCTTCTTGGTCTCTCTCTTTTTGCTTTAATACCAAGCCCACACTGGTGGAGCCTCCCCTCCCCTCCTCTCCTCTCCTCTCCTCTCCTCTCCTCTCCTCTCCTCTCCTCTCCTCTCCTCTCCTCTCCTCTCCTCTCCTCTCCTCTCCTCTCCTCTCCTCTCCTCTCCCCTCCTCTCCTCTCCTCTCCCCTCCTCTCCTCTCCCTGCTCTGTTCCCCACCTCCTCTTCCTTGTCCTCCTTTTCCTCCACCTGTCTTCTGCATGGCTGCTTCCAGGCTGGGGGCTGAACAGCTGTCCTGTACAGTGCGTGTGATGCGAGAGCTGGCTGTGCTGTGCTGTAACCTTCATGTAAGATCATCTCCCCACAGCTCCCCTGTAATATATGATATGAAATGATATTATCTGCCCTTTACTGTAATATATGATATGAAATGATATTATCTGCCCTTTACTGTAATATATGATATGAAATGATATTATCTGCCCTTTACTGTAAGCTAACATGCCAGTGAGATACTCGTCGGCTTATATATGCGTCCTCCTTTGCGGGAATTGCTATCGTCCTTCTCTCTGTATCCTTGTGATTTTCCTTTTACACAAAGCCTCTATTTTCTTCTTCAAATCCAGATCAAATAGAATAGTAAGTAATATAAATAGAATAGTGAGTAATAAGTATAATTGTCTGACACACTAGTCAGGCAAAGATTCAATGATTGACATGATAAAGGAATATTGTAAATCATTCTAGGGTTCATTTTGAACTGCAGGTTTTATTCAGCAATGCTAAACAATGTTGAATTCGGCCTATCTAAATTTTTTTCCTTCAAGATTTTAAGTTGTCCAAGATAGATATATGTGCTGTTTAATTATGTATGCCCTCTAAAAGGAATGCTTCCCTATAAAAGATAAATAAATCTGATTTTCTATGAGGTTTTGTGTCGCTGTTCTGTGAATGAATCAGCATGCTGGTCAGACCCCCCCCCCCCCCCTCCTCCAATCACACCATCCGCTCTCAAGCACTGAAAGTGGGAACTACTCCAATCTGCCACCAGGGGGTGAACTATTCTAAGACATTTTTCTCAGACGGGTTGTCATTCATACCGGCTGTCATTTGTGTCCGGATTGTATGCTTAATGAAATCCTCTTTTATATGAATGTCATTATCAGGTACATTTTCAAGACAAATGTACTCTTGTTTCTTTTGACCTAGAGTTCACCCTCTCTCTGATCGCTCTCTAATGGTTATTACACCTTATGCCATGTCCATCACATCGCTCTTCTTTCATGTCACTCTTGTCTTTCTTTCCATCGCTTCACACTCTTCTTCCCAGCTTCTCACCCCTCCATTGTTTCTCCTGTGGACCTCCTCTCCTCCAGTCTTTAGCCAGCTCCCCTCCCCCCTCCTGGCATACTGTGTGGACCTCCTCTCCTCCAGTCTTTAGCCAGCTCCCCTCCCCCCTCCTGGCATACTGTGTGGACCTCCTCTCCTCCAGTCTTTAGCCAGCTCCCCTCCCCCCTCCTGGCATACTGTGTGGACCTCCTCTCCTCCAGTCTTTAGCCAGCTCCCCTCCCCCCTCCTGGCATACTGTGTGGACCTCCTCTCCTCCAGTCTTTAGCCAGCTCCCCTCCACCCTCCTGGCATACTGTGTGGACCTCCTCTCCTCCAGTCTTTAGCCAGCTCCCCTCCTCCACACCCTTCCCTCCCCCCTCCTGGCATACTCTGTGGACCGGAGCATCTTGTGCAGCGGGGTCATTCTCTTACCCTTATTGACTTTGCATCTCGGCGTTAGGGCAGCCATGATGAAACCCTCGCAGCAGCTTATCAGTGATTGACAGCTAGTCGCAGAGAGAGGCGGGTCCCCCTGGTCGTAATGCTCAATATCAGCCATCTGTGCAGTCTGATGCACCGGGACGAGCAGGGAGATGATGAGAGCTTGTCAGTACGCTCACCGCACGAGGTTGTTTATTCAGATTGATGGCTTCACCGATATGATTGTCTGTCCTTGTTTGGAGGCTTTGGATCTGTAAAACACTGTACATTATATATCGATCTGCCCGCAGCACAATGGGGAGGTTAGTCAACGGAAATATCCCAGTCGTATTTCCATATCCCTGGCTGCCATGTTTTACTCTTTACATCATGTTAGCAACCGTGCTTTGTGTTTGTGTCTAGGTCACCCATTGGACAATTGACCTTCACTTTGACCTTTGCTGTAATATTATATACATTATATTGTATATATCTTTTTATTATTGTATCTTCTTGGATTGATTTTGTACTGACAGAAGGGGGAACCTCATCAAGACTGGGGCTGGGTTAAAAATCGATATATCGATATTGAATCGATATTCATTTGAAGGAACTGATCGATTCATAAATCCCAATATCGATCTTTCAATATAATGCCTTTTCTCGTGGATGCTTGAATATGTTGGCCTCGTGTGGTTTGGTTCTCTCATAAATATCTGTAAAAAATATTTTTAATAATGCACCAGGTTAGAAGGTTCCTCCTTGTACAATTTACAGCATTAGTTGCTTGAGAATGCCTTTAATATCCAAGCAAAATTGGTATTGTAACTGAGATATCGATATCGAATTGTATCATATCGAATCGGGACCTTGTGTATCGTAATCGTATATATCGAATCGGGAAAACAGTGGCGATACCCAGCCCTAATCAAGACTGATAGTGAGAGATGTGACACTGGATACACGCCACCTGCTGTCTGAGGCATGCATTGCGCTAAATGAACAGAGTGATCATTTAGTAAACAGATTTCAGCATACAGGTAGCAGGTCACAGCATCAGTTCACACTATTAGACATGACAGTGAGTGTAGTCCATGTTGCACAGTCTATCCATCCTCATTAGGTCTTACCCTGGGGTGTTTGTTGTATGTGTGCATTTGCTCTGCTCTTTATCCTATAAAACAAACAGATAATGGCCAGTTATGCGTGTTTGGATTACAGCCATCTGTGTTTTCTGCCAGTTATATTGTCATAATTGCTCTGCCTTCCCTTTCCCAGAGTGCAGTAGTGTATATTGTGCTCACAGGAACAGCGGGGCTTCCACCCACACTCACCACTGTAGGCAAGTTCACATCAATTACATGGAGGGAATTAAAACCATTTCTCCATCTGGCATGAACCACATGAGTTACACCACCACAATGCACAATGAACTTTATGTACGTTTGGAAACGGTGAGAAAAAGAGTTTTGAGCACAAAGCAGACCTGACCTTTCTTTGTACAGTGGCTGATTCATTGTCAAGGTTTTTGGATTGCACTCCAGGATTAAAGGGACAGCTCACCCTAAAATCCAAAATACATATTTCTCCTCTCACCTGTAGTGCTATTTATCCATCTATATCGTTTTGGGATAGTTGCCTGAGTTTTGGAGATATCGGCCGCAGAGTTTCTGCCTTCTCTTGAATACAATGGAACTGGATGGCACTCGGCTTGGGGTGCTCAAAGCACCAAAAAAATACATTTGAAAAACTCAACAGCATTGTCTCTTTCCAGAAATCATGACCCGGTTACTCAAGATAATGCACAGACTTTGTTGTGAGCAGTTTCATCTAGGAACTATTTTCTTTTGCAGTCTCGTGGAGGAACTAGCTAGCAGCTAGTGGGTGTAGTTCGGTCAAAAGAAAATAGTTCCTCCATGAAACTGCTCATAACAAGGTCTGTGGATTATCTTGAGTAACCGGGTCATGATTTGTGGAAAGAGACATTGCTGTTGAGTTTATCAAATGTATTTCTTTGGCACTTAGAGCACCACAAGCCGAGTGCCATCCAGTTCCATTGTATTGGAGAGAAGGCAGAAACTATGTGGCCGATATCTCCAAAACTCAGGCAACTAACAAAATATAGATGGATAAACAGCACTACAGGTGAGAGGAGATATATGTATTTTGGATTTTAGGGTGAGCTGTTCCTTTAACCTCTCTTCTATTCCATCTCTGAATATAACCCAAACATCTGCTCTAGACATGTTTTTTTTTTACTTTTCAATGGGTATTTCCTAAATCAACAAATTTCTAACTAATTAACTATTTTAACAAATTCTGAATCCTATGGGTTAAACCGGAAGACAGAGGCACACTTGTTGAGCAAGCGAGTGTGTGAAATGCTAACTCAGTGGACGCTATTTTTCATGGAGACAAATTGAGATGAATGGCGTGGGCAAAAAGCTCTGTCAGTGTGTGCTCATTTCCGTGAGCTGTGTGTCAATCAGGTCCGCCTGGCCCTGAATCGTGTCAGAACTCTGATGAATGCTATGTGTGTAGATTCATTCATTCTGCACGTTGTCTCTGCTTTTCACAGAGGCTCTCAATATAGCCTGTGTGTCTTCTGGCCTCTCCAGACCTCGGCTATAGGAGCAGAGGGAGGGAGATGTTGTGTGACACGGGTCATGTGAAGATCACTCGTCAGAAGACACAGATCTAACTATCCCAAATGAGTGTGTTCATGTGTGACGTGTGCGTTTGCATACTCCTCTGCCTACTTCTCTGTGAGAATATGGACGTGTTTTTGTTTTTCTTCCAGTGTTTGTGTGTTTGGACACTGATGGTGGCTGAATATTGATGAGAGAGGGCCCCTGCCTGCACAGGCCTTTCCCATGCCTGCCGGGAGGGACAGGGTGGCACTGAGACAGAGACAGAGAACAGCACTGTGCTTGGGCTCAAGTGTTCCTCCTCCCCCGGCCCTTAGCGGGACAGCAGAGAGCAATGTGTGCACTATGTAGGTATTCAGAGAGCAATGTGTGCACTATGTAGGTCTTCAGAGAGCAATGTGCGCACTATGTAGGTCTTCAGAGAGCAATGTGTGCACTATGTAGGTCTTCAGAGAGCAATGTGTGCACTATGTAGGTCTTCAGAGAGCAATGTGTGCACTATGTAGGTCTTCAGAGAGCAATGTGTGCACTATGTAGGTCTTCAGAGAGCAATGTGTGCACTATGTAGGTCTTCAGAGAGCAATGTGTGCACTATGTAGGTCTTCAGAGAGCAATGTGTGCACTATGTAGGTCTTCAGAGAGCAATGTGTGCACTATGTAGGTCTTCAGAGAGCAATGTGTGCACTATGTAGGTCTTCAGAGAGCAATGTGTGCACTATGTAGGTCTTCAGAGAGCAATGTGTGCACTATGTAGGTCTTCAGAGAGCAATGTGTGCACTATGTAGGTCTTCAGAGAGCAATGTGTGCACTATGTAGGTCTTCAGAGAGCAATGTGTGCACTATGTAGGTCTTCTATCTGCTGTACATGTGCAGGGCAGCACATCTGAACACACTGCTGATAATCAGATGCGTCCTTTGATGCAGGTTTCACACCCTGGTCTTCTCAATGACGTTTCAATGACTTCATCAATCCCTCTTATGATTGAGCAGAACCAGGCATTTGCTCCTGGAATCCATGTGCTCAGTTCTCTGTAGTAGAGCCCGACCGATACTGGATTTTTGAGGCCGATGCCGATACCGATATTGGGGAGTAAAAAAATTATATTATTATATAATTATTATTATTATATTACACAGTGTTTTTGCAATGATCCATCAAATATCAAACACTTGACAAAGATATGACTCGACATGACTTGAGATATGTAATGTAGGCAGGATATTTTACAGCTTATCAATAAACTTTATTGTCCAAAATGACATCAATGCAATGAAACAGTAAACTTAACTGGGGATTTAATAATGATAAATAACTAGAAATACAAAAACACAAATAGAACAAATATAAAATATAACTTGAATTAAGAAAAAAGATCAAATATACACAACATGTTGTCTATGAAAAATGACAAAAAAAATATCGGCATATCGGTGAACATATCGGCCGATACGGATATATCGGTTATCGGCCAATATCGGCCGATAATATCGGTGGAGCGATATATGGGTCGGGCTCTACTCTGTAGTGCCTCCTCCACCCTGACAGTCTATGAGTCAAATGGGCAGCATTTCACTTCTAACCAAGAAGGTTTTGCGAGACATTTTTCCAAATGTAGAATGCTTGAAGCTGCTAGTTATCCTGAACACAGCGTGTGTATATAAACTCATGTGGTCATACAACATTGCAGTGGCCCCTCCCCCACTGAAAAGCTGACCAATCGCAGGCCTCTCTGCAAGGCTTCCATTTGAAGCTTCAGTAGTACCGTAGTGTTGCCCGGCAACCAGAATCGGCACATTTCTGGGAGGTCCTGTGTGGATGGCAGCGGCTGTAAGGGAGAGAGGCAGAGGAGGGAGAGAGAGAGAGAGAGAGAGAGAGAGAGGGAGGGAGAGAACCATGAGAAGGGGACAGAGATAGGAGGTGAGAAGGTTCAGAATCCCAGTGGAGGAAGGAGAGGAGAAGGAGAGGAGGAGGAGGAGAGGGATGGCACTGGGCTGAACGAGAGCCACGTTGAGAGCGAGAGAGGAGAGCCAGCCTCTCGCCTCACTGGAAAGTTTCTTCTCAGCAGCAGAGGAGGAGACGGAAGAGGAGGCCATCGTTCAGACTGTGCCTGTTCAAATAGAGATGAGCCAGTTCATGGAGGATTCCTCTACGCCTCCACCCTCCTACACATTCCACTACCTGTGCCTGGAGGAGATGTCTCTGAGGATCTCCAGGCTGATGCACTAGTGTGGAGGGACCGGCACCAAGGACAGACTGTGTGGAGGGACCGGCACAGAGGACAGACTGTGTGGAGGGACCGGCACAGAGGACAGACTGTGTGGAGGGACCGGCACCGCGGACAGACTGACTGTGTAGAGGGACCGGTACAGAGGACAGACTGACTGTGTGGAGGGACCGGCACAGAGGACAGACTGACTGTGTGGAGGGACTGGCACAGAGGACAGACTGTGTGGAGGGACCGGCACAGAGGACAGACTGACTGTGTGGAGGGACCGGCACAGAGGACAGACTGTGTGGAGGGACTGGCACAGAGGACAGACTGACTGTGTGGAGGGACCGGCACAGAGGACAGACTGTGTGGAGGGACTGGCACAGAGGACAGACTGACTGTGTGGAGGGACCGGCACAGAGGACAGACTGACTGTGTGGAGGGACCGGCACAGAGGACAGACTGTGTGGAGGGACTGGCACAGAGGACAGACTGACTGTGTGGAGGGACTGGCACAGAGGACAGACTGTGTGGAGGGACCGGCACAGAGGACAGACTGACTGTGTGGAGGGACCGGCACAGAGGACAGACTGTGTGGAGGGACCGGCACAGAGGACAGACTGACTGTGTGGAGGGACTGGCACAGAGGACAGACTGACTGTGTGGAGGGACCGGCACAGAGGACAGACTGTGTGGAGGGACTGGCACAGAGGACAGACTGACTGTGTGGAGGGACCGGCACAGAGGACAGACTGTGTGGAGGGACCGGCACAGAGGACAGACTGACTGTGTGGAGGGACTGGCACAGAGGACAGACTGTGTGGAGGGACTGGCACAGAGGGCAGACTGTGTGGAGGGACCAGCACAGAGGACAGACTGACTGTGTGGAGGGACTGGCACAGAAGACAGACTGACTGACCTGGATAGGAGCTGAACGCAGCCACCAGGAGCTGAACGCAGCCACCAGCACACAGCTTATTTTGGGAGGTGGATCCTGAGCGGTAACGCTGTCTAAATCGATCCTGGAAGGTCACAAGCCGTGGTCTGGTTAGTTCCAGATGGGTTTTGGCTCTCTGGGTTGGTGATTACTGAGACAGGTCCAGGAGGGATGTGGTTGCTCTGGGCGGGGCAGAACCACTGTCACCCAGAGGGAGGCTGGACAGAACCACTGTCACCCAGAGGGAGGCTGGACAGAACCACTGTCACCCAGAGGGAGGCTGGACAGAGCCACTGTCACCCAGAGGGAGGCTGCCGACCCGCTCAACAGCTGAGCGACTGAGCAGGATCCCGTGCCAGCAGGATGTTAGTGCTTCTCACAATGGACCTTCCAGCTCTGACCTGCACTGATCTCCTCTCCTGTTGATCTCCTGCTTCAGAAGATCTCCCCTCCTGTTGATCTCCTTCTTCAGAAGTGACTGTTTGAGCTTCAGGATGTGGAAGTTCAAAGCCTTTTGTTTGGATTACTGGCACGTGCTGTGTTTGCAGCCTCACAACAACTTTTATAAGAGGTATGTTGAAAACAGCTGTTTCTCTTGTGTCTGTCAGTCATTATCGTCATGGAGTGCTCCCAGCATTAGGGGATTTTTTTTTTTTTTTAATGCGGCCTGTATCCAGATAAGTTATCTGGATACAGGTCACATTTAAAAACCAGGTCCAGTTGTAAATGGGGTGAATGTGTTTTCAAACAGACTATAATTTGTTAATAAAGGCTGGCTAGATATGGGGAAAAGGAGGAGTAGGGCACCCTGCGCTCTGCTCAGGTGTGATGTTGACACACCAGCTGACTGTGAGGGGCGGGGTGTGTGAGAGACATTGCTCAGGCCGGGGTGTGTGAGAGACATTGCTCAGGACGGGGTGTGTGAGAGACATTGCTCATGCCGGGGTGTGTGAGAGACATTGCTCAGGCCGGGGTGTGTGAGAGACATTGCTCAGGCCGGGGTGTGTGAGAGACATTGCTCATGCCGGGGTGTGTGAGAGACATTGCTCAGGCCGGGGTGTGTGAGAGACATTGCTCAGGCCGGGGTGTGTGAGAGACATTGCTCAGGGCGGGGTGTGTGAGAGACATTGCTCAGGACGGGGTGTGTGAGAGACATTGCTCAGGACGGGGTGTGTGAGTTGGCTGGACCACAATCGATCTCCCAGAGCGAACCAGGTTACGGGTGTTATTTCCTCGAAGCACTTGGTTAAGCAACTTGGCACTTAGAATGATCTTGTTTGTGTCCGTTTGGTGCTCAGGGCTGGTCCTGCTGCTCAGGGCTGGTCCTGAAGGCTGGTCCTGCTGAATGGAATGAAATGAACTGGCTCTGGTTGAATTAATTCATCTCTGTCCCACTGGGACCCTTTGCTGTTCCCCTTTCACCCAGTGCACACACACACACACACACACACACACACACACACACACACACACACACACACACACACACACACACACACACACACCCAGTGCATAATCTACGCTCAATTATTCAGTGTAGCCTCACCGCTCACGTCAGGGTTGGCAAAGGCATCTGTGTTTTTATGAGTGTGTCGTGTGTTTTGGGATTTGTTCATGTTCGACCACAGCAGCTCCTCATGTCATCGCATGTGATTTAATGTCTTTTGATTGCACTGAATCACGCCGGTGAATCAGAGAATGCAACCTCTCCCTATACAGTAACAGCTGCTAGATCATGGTTTCATTTTCTTTTAATGCCGCCTGATTTATAGGAGGTTTTGCCCACGGAGCGAAATAATGTTCCGTGTTTTCCCTTCAACGTGCTGCATTTGGCAGGTATGTTCAAAAGGTGCATCCCTGCACACCCCCTCTTCTGTTTGATTTACACACCCCCGTCCCCCTGCTGCTGTGTTGACACCATCAAACAACCTCTCCTATCTTTTACTGCCTGTCACGACACACATATCTAACGCTCCATATTCTGTTACAGACAGTACACTCTGACTCCAGCACCCTCGATAGGAGATGCACGTTGAGCCGATTTACGCAAAACAACCGTTATCTGTTGAAGTTAACAGCCAAAACACGGAGCGGAATGGATTTTCCACGGTGATGGAGTTTAATGTGTGTATGATCTTCATGACATGTCTCTAATGTACTGGAACCTTTCGTGTGCATTGAAGTCGCTATATGAGCATCGGAAAACAATGTTCACCTTCCCTTTACTGTCAATTTGACAACTTCATTTAGATTGCAGGTTTTGCAGCTGTAAGACAAGATTCTGCAGTAATATTCCACAACTACAGTATTGAGGTCTGATTTCCCCCCTGCTACACCACAAACATCTACACTCTGCTACACCACAAACATCTACACTCTGCTACACCACAAACATCTACACTCTGCTACACCACAAACATCTACACACTGCTACACCACAAACATCTACACTCTGCTACACCACAAACATCTACACTCTGCTACACCACAAACATCTACACACTGCTACACCACAAACATCTGCACACTGCTACACCACAAACATCTGCACACTGCTACACCACAAACATCTACACACTGCTACACCACAAACATCTACACTCTGCTACACCACAAACATCTACACACTGCTACACCACAAACATCTACACTCTGCTACACCACAAACATCTGCACACTGCTACACCACAAACATCTGCACACTGCTACACCACAAACATCTGCACAAACATCTACACACTGCTACACCACAAACATCTGCACACTGCTACACCACAAACATCTACACACTGCTACACCACAAACATCTACACAAACATCTACACACTGCTACACCACAAACATCTGCACACTGCTACACCACAAACATCTACACAAACATCTACACACTGCTACACCACAAACATCTACACACTGCTACACCACAAACATCTACACTCAGCTACACCACAAACAGCTACACTCTGCTACACCACAAACATCTACACTCTGCTACACCACAAACATCTACACTCTGCTACACCACAAACATCTACACTCTGCTACACCACAAACATCTACACACTGCTACACCACAAACATCTACACTCTGCTACACCACAAACATCTACACACTGCTACACCACAAACATCTACACACTGCTACACCACAAACATCTACACACTGCTACACCACAAACATCTACACTCTGCTACACCACAAACATCTACACACTGCTACACCACAAACATCTACACACTGCTACACCACAAACATCTACACACTGCTACACCACAAACATCTACACACTGCTACACCACAAACATCTGCACACTGCTACACCACAAACATCTACACTCTGCTACACCACAAACATCTACACTCTGCTACACCACAAACATCTACACACTGCTACACCACAAACATCTACACACTGCTACACCACAAACATCTGCACTCTGCTACACCACAAACATCTACACACTGCTACACCACAAACATCTACACACTGCTACACCACAAACATCTGCACTCTGCTACACCACAAACATCTACACACTGCTACACCACAAACATCTACACACTGCTACACCACAAACATATACACACTGCTACACCACAAACATCTACACTCTGCTACACCACAAACATCTACACTCTGCTACACCACAAACATCTACACTCTGCTACACCACAAACATCTACACACTGCTACACCACAAACATCTACACACTGCTACACCACAAACATCTACACTCTGCTACACCACAAACATCTACACTCTGCTACACCACAAACATCTACACACTGCTACACCACAAACATCTACACTCTGCTACACCACAAACAGCTACACTCTGCTACACCACAAACATCTACACTCTGCTACACCACAAACATCTACACTCTGCTACACCACAAACAGCTACACTCTGCTACACCACAAACATCTACACTCTGCTACACCACAAACATCTACACACTGCTACACCACAAACATCTACACTCTGCTACACCACAAACATCTACACAAACATCTACACACTGCTACACCACAAACATCTACACACTGCTACACCACAAACATCTACACTCTGCTACACCACAAACATCTACACTCTGCTACACCACAAACATCTACACTCTGCTACACCACAAACATCTACACACTGCTACACCACAAACATCTACACACTGCTACACCACAAACATCTACACTCTGCTACACCACAAACATCTACACACTGCTACACCACAAACATCTACACTCTGCTACACCACAAACATCTACACACTGCTACACCACAAACATCTACACACTGCTACACCACAAACATCTACACTCTGCTACATGTACACCACAAACATCTACACTCTGCTACATGTACACCACAAACATCTACACACTGCTACACCACAAACATCTACACTCTGCTACACCACAAACATCTACACACTGCTACACCACAAACATCTACACACTGCTACACCACAAACATCTACACACTGCTACACCACAAACATCTACACTCTGCTACACCACAAACATCTACACTCTGCTACACCACAAACATCTACACTCTGCTACACCACAAACATCTACACACTGCTACACCACAAACATCTACACTCTGCTACATGTACACCACAAACATCTACACTCTGCTACATGTACACCACAAACATCTACACACTGCTACACCACAAACATCTACACTCTGCTACATGTACACCACAAACATCTACACTCTGCTACATGTACACCACAAACATCTACACACTGCTACACCACAAACATCTACACTCTGCTACACCACAAACATCTACACACTGCTACACCACAAACATCTACACACTGCTACACCACAAACATCTACACACTGCTACACCACAAACATCTACACTCTGCTACACCACAAACATCTACACTCTGCTACACCACAAACATCTACACTCTGCTACACCACAAACATCTACACACTGCTACACCACAAACATCTACACTCTGCTACACCACAAACATCTACACACTGCTACACCACAAACATCTACACTCTGCTACACCACAAACATCTACACTCTGCTACACCACAAACATCTACACTCTGCTACACCACAAACATCTACACACTGCTACACCACAAACATCTACACACTGCTACACCACAAACATCTACACTCTGCTACACCACAAACATCTACACACTGCTACACCACAAACATCTACACACTGCTACACCACAAACATCTACACTCTGCTACACCACAAACATCTACACACTGCTACACCACAAACATCTACACACTGCTACACCACAAACATCTACACTCTGCTACACCACAAACATCTACACACTGCTACACCACAAACATCTACACTCTGCTACACCACAAACATCTACACTCTGCTACACCACAAACATCTACACTCTGCTACACCACAAACATCTACACTCTGCTACACCACAAACATCTACACTCTGCTACACCACAAACATCTACACTCTGCTACACCA
>NC_139629.1:51358958-51393958 GCF_964638095.1 Poromitra crassiceps | reverse complement strand
CGGGGAGCAGCGCAGCATTGTTGCCAGATGAAGTGAAGGATTGCGTTGGAAGGAGGAAGAAGAAGAAAAGAAGAAGAAGAAGAAGGGGTGTCTGCCGGGAAGAGAGGGAGGATTGGTGTGTGGCTCAATGTGGGTGGAGAGCTTTTGTTCAGAAGAGGGATTGATTTTCTCCTGCTATACGTCCTGGGCCCTTTACCTTACTTGGTCATTGGGCAGCTTGCTCGGCTAGCAAGCTCTTCAAGTGGGGCAGGGAGAACCTGGAACAGGCAGAGACCAAGTGACTTTAGCAGCGAAAAGAGTGCATTTCTCTGTGGGTTTTTCTACGGAAAGTGAAGGATGTGGGGTATAATTTGTGGTGAAGAAGGGAGTGAGCACAGACTGTACTCCTGCTGGCAGTTATAGGGGGAGTTGCCACAGTTTGGTGTGTTTTTTGGGACCTGTTTTAAACTTCCTCTCTTGTGCCATGCACGCTTTTTTTCGGGCACGTCTGGCGTCTCCAGTGATGTCACTGCCGTGTGGAATGTGATGTGGAAGTACTGCATTACCAGCCGGACTATAAGGTAGGAGAGCGTCTGGCAGAAGCAGTGTGGAGCAGTGTGGCTGGACCCCCCCCCCCCCCCCCCCCCCGACCAACCCGCAAGCAGCAGCAGTCTGACTCTGCGTAGATATTTCTGAAGTCTGTCTGATCAAATAACATTCCTATCTATATGCTCAAGCTCGGCGGTTTCCTATCCGAAACCATGGACACATATTATGATTGGCACACGATATATAAAAAGGCAGACAGGCAACAGTAAAGACGTTTTCAAGGTCTTTCAGAGCAACCTACCTTTTTCAAATATATTTCTTTGCAAATGCAGAACAATCTCGTTTAAGCCTTATTTATTATTTACTATTTATCTTTGTTTTGCCAGAAGTGAACAGTGGGAGAGAATGTCCTCTGAAATGGGGAATCTGTTCCTGAATGAACACAGATGTACTGTCTGGGACCAGCACACACACTTAGATAACCATTATCTTCTTTATTCTACAGAAAGGCCTTACTTTGTCCTCGTACGGTAAATGTCCATAGCTTATAGAGAGGCAAAGTGAAACGTCACTTCCTGCTTTCTCCCTGTACCAGCGCTGCGAAAAATATGAATGGCGGTGGACGGAGAATAAGGTTACTTTTTTGATCCCGTTTGAATTGGGCCACGGGGTGCCAACGCTAATTTTGTCAATTTAAAACGTAACTTTGCATGTCAAGAAAGTCGCAGTTTGTCGCCAAACTGTTGCACTAGAAGTTATAAATCAGAAAGACTACATGCACTGTCGCCTAAGTGACGTCACTTTCTCTACCGGCAAAGCTGAAGACCGGTGACATGCCACGAGCTGCCACAAGCTATGTAGTTTTTATACGAAACTAAGTAACCCATACGTTTCAGTTTGACGACAAACTGTGACTTTCTTGACATGTAAAGTTATGTTTAAAATTGACAAAATTAGCGTTGGCACCCCGTGGCCCAATTCAAACGGGATCAAAAAAGTAACCTTATTCTCCGTTCACCGCCATTCATATTTTTCGCAGCGCTGGTACAGGGAGAAAGCAGGAAGTGACGTTTCACTTTGGCTCTCTATAGACGGTTTTCACAGAATTGTGTTGCTATGGGAACAGTTTGAACCCTAGCTTATTTCCTGTCAGCTATTGCATTAGCAAACATTGCAACAGGAAGTTCATGTTTATGTTGTCAAATTAAAAGCGTCTATACTGATGGGATTTTGACCTGTTCATTTTCCTGTATCTGTTCAACTGCTCCTTTCTGTGCTACGTTCAACATGTGACGTGTTTATCAACATGTCCCCTGCAGGGACATTCACATCCTCATGTCTTTGCTAGTGCTGCTGCTGCTAGCATCACACAGCAACATGTAGGTCGAGGTAACCCTAGTGCTGCTGCTGCTAGCATCACACAGCAACATGTAGGCCGAGGTAACGCTGCTCCTGCTAGCATCACACAGCAACATGTAGGCCGAGGTAACGCTGCTCCTGCTAGCATCACACAGCAACATGTAGGTCGAGGTAACGCTGCTCCTGCTAGCATCACACAGCAACATGTAGGCCGAGGTAACGCTGCTCCTGCTAGCATCACACAGCAACATGTAGGCCGAGGTAACGCTGCTCCTGCTAGCATCACACAGCAACATGTAGGCCGAGGTAACGCTGCTCCTGCTAGCATCACACAGCAACATGTAGGTCGAGGTAACGTACAGTTTATAAAAAGCAAAGGAGACAGATGATGAAATGAAAGCAAACTCATTTCATCATCTGTCTCCAAGGCACACCTGTGACATTGAGCACACCTCCATCACCAGATGTCTGGCGAATATATCCCGCTGATAAGCTGTTATCCCACTCGGCCTGCGGCCTCGTGGGATAACAGCTTATCAGCGGGATATATTACGCGGTTCACGGTCTTAAAGGGATACACACACAAATGCTGCATCAGGTATCAATGGGTTAAACATAGCATCATAGTATCAAGTTTCAAGTTTTATTTGGATCCCCATTAGCTACAGCAAAGCTGCAACTATTCTTTCTGGGGTCCACCAAACAATTTTTTTTTTTTTTTTTTAGAGCTCACGGGTGTTTGCTTTGTGTTGAGCCCTGCTTGTATAGTGGGCTCTTCATCTGGGTCAGCAGGTCTGGAAGGACTTTGATCAGGAGGGTCAAGTCCAGAGTCTGTATGTTTCCTCTTCAAATATTGATTCATCTTTGTTGTTAGCAGCAAGTGTCACTTGTTCCTGCATCTCTTTCTCTTCTATTGTTTGAAATCAACAAGGTCATTATTAAGCTACTAATTGTGCTACCGCCACCCGTAGGCATAGAAGAGTAGCGCAACCATAGCAGCTCAAAGAGAGCTGTATGAAATCAATTGGTTAGGCACAACTTTAAGTTAACTCATTTTTATGGACCGATTAAGTGAAATTAAGCGGACCATTTCCCACGGCACACCTGACGATGGCACACCTGACGATGGCACACCTGACGATGGCACACCTGACGCTGGCCCTACAGTGGTTGAAAAACACTGACCTAAACTCGACTTTTCTGTTGCCTTCAACCCACTAAACTCTAGTGACTGTAGCTGTCTCTCTTTTGCCTTTCTGAGGTCGTGAAGCTTTTGCAAATGTTCTAAATGGTGTCAAAGGATCAAAGTGAGAAGAGGCAATATCTGAGTGTCTGTCAGTCAGTCAGTCAGTCAGTCAGTCAGTCAGTCAGTCAGTCTGTCAGTCAGTCTGTCAGTCAGTCAGTCAGTCTGTCAGTCAGTCAGTCAGTCTGTCAGTCAGTCAGTCAGTCAGTCAGTCAGTCAGTCAGTCAGTCAGTCAGTCAGTCAGTCTGTCTGTCTGTCTGTCTAAGAGAGGAATGCTGTAGCACTGACACCATAGAAACCAGAGTACATCTGATCTCAGTCTGGTTCTGTGGCAGCGAGAGCATTATTTATTTAACGCGTGTGGATCTGGAGCTTGTCACCGGTGCCTCCACGTCTCTGCTCCTCTTCCCATACAGTGGATATGCGTGGGACAGAGTACAGGAGAAGCTCTGTAAAGACTCATCTGAGCCAACTGGAATGTCCAAACACTGCCTGTGTTCTGGTGTTTATCTGCTGAGGTGTTGGCTGAACTCAGAAGTTCTGCTTCATGATAAGCAGTGGACTCTGGCAGGACCTCTCTCCTGGGACGTTAGCACTGAGCTAATGTTGCTTTGACCCGGACCCGACACACATCCAGCCTCGGTACGCTGGCTTTATGACAAGCAAAGTCTTTTCGTGGGACTTGAGAGGAACTGCTCGTAATGGAAAAGTAGCAACCTGCCAAGCGGACGTGCAGCTCCACTGTGGTGAGTGAAAGAGGGCTCTCTGGGGTGGAAAAGCTTCGACGTGTCTCGGATAGAAGCCCTATTTTTGGTCAGAAACGTCAAGATGATGGAGATGTTTAGAGGCTGTTTATGCTGCTTCTCCAGTAAGGCTGTTTTACTGGCCTCCTGCAGGATCGGTGCCGAGCAGTTTGAAAAGTCATAACGATTCCTGTTTGTAATTGCAATGTTTATCTGCTGGCTGGGGTGGACCACAGTCACGCAGAACGCTGCCAGGCCCAAATGTACAGTAGGCCATCATAGTTGATTCAGCATATTTCCCCCTCACCTGTGTTTGGGCTTTATTTGCACTCGTGCTTATCCAGTGGAAAATTGGTTTCCATTGTGACCATCTGCATCCTCGGGCTGTTTCCATTGTTGCCGGCTTCCTCATTGGGGTGCATTATTATAATTGAATGAATTAATTTGAGGTCAATGCCCGCCCATGACCAGCAAGAGAGCTTAATAAGTCTTTGGTGTGTGTGGGTTTACCTGGGGTTTACCTGAGCTCCTGTAGAGAGCTCAAGCACTCTACATACACCAGCTTCTTTTGATCTATGCTTAAGTTACGGTCAGTGTCCATGACCCCATACCACTGAATAATTTACGTTTGTGTCTCACCCAGAGGGGTTTTTGCATGGTGGAAGAAGAAGCAGGGTTCCCACACATCCTGGAAAACAGTTGTTCAATTTTCCAGTCACTCAAAATGGGAGAGATAGTAAAATGTCTGGAAAATAATTGTGTTGTCCCGGGAAAATAATTTTCAACATTCTTGTATTTTCCTTTAGCTGAGAATGAACTAGTAGGCTATCTCTTCACCTCATGTTCCAACACAGGGGTCAGCCAGTTACTTCCTGTTGTGTTGACACTTCCTGTGACAGTACAGTACTAGTGAGCAGGTAAAACAGACGGTGTTTTGAACAGGAAGTCATAACACAACTGGGTCAAGTGGGCGGGGCGACATAAGGTGAATAAGAACTCCCCAAAACGGATAACATTGCCACCTGACAGGGCTAAGTTATGTTCAGGATCATATTAACGCTCAAATGGTCGTTTATGGACGAGAGGCACGAGAGGTTATGTTGTGGAAATGCTGTGAACGCACCCCGAAGTCACGTCACATGCAGGTGGGACATTACAACTTAACTGGCCGAAACTCCGAATAGCCTCATGTAACTTACGTTATCCTTCATATGTAAATATTAGGGACTGTTGGCTTGTAACTGTGGTCATTTTTATTAGGTTTATACAGGAACACATCCCATCTTAAAAGTATATAAATTTCATGGCCATACATTAGTCTTATTCTATGATCAATTTGTCATCATTGCTAAGCACGTACGAGATGATTTCAGAGTAAAGTTATGGCCTTAGGCTGCACATCTTTTAAATCACACTTCCACAGAGAAGAACATAATGAGTGGATGGCGCAATCACTGTCTGTCATACCAGCTAGAATCCATCATCACTGAAAAGGTCCTGGAAAATGATCTCTAGAAAATAGTTTTTTTCTTCTTACGTGCAGGAATAATATTTGGCATTTTCTTTTCCCTGTAGTTGTTTGGTTACCTTCTTTTGTAGTTCCTGGTTACCTTCTTTTGTAGTTCCTGGTTACCTTCTTTTGTAGTTCCTGGTTACTAGGGGTGGGGGGAAAAATCGATTCACTTAAGTATCGCGATTTTTAATGTCACGATTTTTTGAATCGATCTTTTATTCCAGAATCGATAATCGCAAAAAAAAAAAAAAAAAAAAAAAATTGGGTGCCCGCAGTCAGGCCACTCACTGAACAGCAGGCCAGGCGCCGCCTACTGGTTTACTAGTGGTTTTATTACTTTATTAGTTAGTCTGAAGTAATAATTAATTAATTAAAGTGGGTGCATCTCATTGTAAAATTGGACTTGGCCCAAATTGGGCTTCAAACGGACAAATTTCACGCGCGTCGGCCCATATCGGCCTGGCCTGCTTGGTATCTAATGCCCGGCCTGAATTATGATCCCAGTCCGCCCCTGTTTTTAACTATATCGCCCAGCCCTACTCATGATATAATATACAGTCTCTAGTGTATGATTCAACTTTTCCCATGTTCTAATCTAGTGTAAAAAAAGCAAACAAACTGAAAAAAGAAAAGAAAAAAACAAACAAAAATCGCAATAAATCGTAATATCGAATCGCAATAATCGTAGAATCGCAATACTTAAGAATCGCAATATATATCGAATCGGCACCCAAGTATCGGGATAGTATCGAATCGGGAGATAAGTGAATCGCCACAGCCCTACTGGTTACCTTCTTTTGTAGTTCCTGGTTACCTTCTTTTGTAGTTTCTGGTTACCTTCTTTTGTAGTTTCTGGTTACCTTCTTTTGTAGTTTCTGGTTACCTTCTTTTGTAGTTCCTGGTTATCTTCTTTTGTAGTTTCTGGTTACCTTCTTTTGTAGTTCCTGGCTGAGAAGGAGATTTGATCACCACAATGAATGGACTCATGTAGCATGTGGCCAAAAGGCCTGAGACTGAACTACCACCCTCTCTTCACCTCCCATTGTTGCAGGGTTGTAACATTATATTGTATATATATACTGTATATATATATATATATATATATACGTATATGTATAGTTGCCTCAGCTGCAGTATCTACACTTTTCATGTTGAGCTACAGCTTTGAAATGCTAACAATCCGACACTCAGGAGACAACCCTCTTTATGTACAGGATGTTGTTTACTTTATGTACAGGATGTTGTTTATTTATTGAGGTATTGATTGATTGATTGATTGATTGATTGATTGACTTTATTTGGTGATAAAAAACAGGACATAAGACAACATATCACCGAGGATAAAAACACAATAAAGCCCGAAGGCTTATTTCCATTGTGGTCCCCAATGATATGTGGTATGATGATGTCTGATGAGATGATTTTGTTACTGTACCATTAGAGGGCTGGGAATCACCAGATGCCCCACGATGGGATATTATCACGATACTGAAGTCACGATACGATAGTATTGCGATATTGCGATATGCTAGCATTGCAATATATGGAGTATTGCGATATACTGTATATTGTGTTTTATTACCTTTTTCAACTGCAAATGATGTCCCCATAGGAACAAACGCTGTCAACATCTTTTTGATCTAATCAGATAAAGTTTCCAGTCTGTTCATCTCACTTCAATCACTTTGATTGCAGCAAAATGGGATTGTCAAGCAGACAGAGTGACCAACTCTGTCCTAAAAACCTGTCATAAATTTTGCATGATGCACTTGACATTTTGTATCATAAAATATCACAATACTTACGATACGATAAGTATCGTATCCCTACTTCCCATGCTGTCTCTACTTCTGATTCTGGTTCAAGCCGGGCGAACATGTGTTTGCCCTCCTAGGTGTGCCTCAGCTTTGCCTTGTGATCAGTAGGAGGCGCTGTGTTCGCTCAGAGGGGAACACAGACACTCTGTCTCTTTCTGTGCCGTCTTTGTCGGCGCCGTGTGTTATTCTACTTTTGAACACATATTCCTTTGCATCCCTTCACAGCGAATAATGAGGGCGTGTGCTGCATGAACTTATGTAATGGTGGGAGAGGGGAGGGGAGAGGAGAGGGGGGAGGAGAGGGGAGAGAGAGGGGGGAGAGGAGAGGGGGGAGAGAGGGGAGAGGGGAGAGAGAGGGGAGAGAGAGGAGAGGGGGGAGAGAGGGGAGAGGGGGGAGAGGGGAGAGGGAGGAGAGAGGGGGGAGAGAGGGGAGAGGGGGGGGAGGGGAGAGGGAGGAGAGAGGGGGGAGAGGGGAGGGGGGGGGGGCAGTGAAGGAGGAGGGGGAGAAGAGAAGAGTGATGAGCTCATGCTGCTGCACTGCAGCTCTCTTATATACACACACACACTGCAGTGTGTGCTCTGTGTGCCACGTGCACATTCCTGTGCGTGTGTGTGTGTGTGTGTGTGTACACAGTCTTACTTCACGTGCATTACTCAGA
The DNA here is from genome assembly GCF_964638095.1 of Poromitra crassiceps. Taxonomy (NCBI): domain Eukaryota; kingdom Metazoa; phylum Chordata; class Actinopteri; order Beryciformes; family Melamphaidae; genus Poromitra; species Poromitra crassiceps. The sequence continues at coordinate 51,386,096 of NC_139629.1, read as the reverse complement.
TATTCACTGACGTTTTTTCATATTTTCTCCCCAATTGTACTTGGCCAAAACCAAAATTCCCCCTGCTGCCCTGGTCGTTGCTCCACCCCCTCTGCTGATCTGGGGCGACTTGTAGACTATAGCAGATGCTTCCTTCAACATGTGTACAGTCGCCAGCCGCTTCTTTTCACCTGACAGCGAGGAGTTTCGCTGTCCCCCCCCCCGACCAGGACACATACCCCTAATCCGGCTTCCCACCCGCAGACACAGCCAATTGTGTCCATATAGGAACGTCTTCCCAAGCCGGAGGTACCGCTGCCGGGGAATTGAACCCGGGTCTCCTCAGTGGTAGGCGCGGGCTTTTAGGATATTCACTGATTTGTTGATTGACACACATTTGAATATAATTATGGATATACACACACATCTACACACATACACACACACACACACACACACACACACACACACACACACACAGACCCATAGAGGACAGCATAATTAGCAGCCAGTTTAGCTTTCTGCTGCAGAATGTGGAGGCGGCCCTGGTCTTAAGATCCTTATCGCTAATCTCTCTCAATGCTTTACTGTGAATGGGACTTTAGTGTGTGGAGTGTGGAGTGTTTACTCTGCGTGTGTGTGTGTGTGTGTGTGTGTGTGTGTGGTGGAGTGTGTGTGTGTGTGTGTGTGCGTGTGTGTGTGTGTGTGTGGAGTGTTTACTCTGTCCTTTCCCTGCATCACCTTAGGCAGAGAGAGGGATGATGCTCAGCTGTGCACAAGCTGAGGCTGCAGAGCTGCACCACCTCTGTCCTCTGACACAGCAGACACACAAATCTGATGCCGGAGTGTCTTTGGATCTGTGAGAGAGATGAGTGGGGGGGGGCGGGGCTGAGGAGCTAATGCTAATGCTATGGCAATGCATTTACTACAGCAGGTAACAGAATGGTCTGTCTGAGACCGAAGCTAATGGCTCAGTGACTAATGGATAAAAGGGCGCCCCCTGGGCAGAAGAACCAAACATTACAAATTCATTGTCCAACATTCCCAATGCTAACCTCGTTATAGAATGACTTACAATTTGATGTCCTCTCTGTGGGTCATTTGTAGGAAACCCAGGGAGAACGGACGTGGACGATGACTGTATGTTCTATTCTGGTCTCTTCTCTAAGGCTGAGATGGCGTTAAAACACCAAATGTTTGACTCTTCATGGAATGAATTCACCTCGCGAGGCAGCTGGATTCCCAAGATTACGTTTGAGATTAGGAAGAAATCCGTCCCAGCAGGGATTTAGGTGTGACAGCAGTGAGAAGCCAGCCCGTGGTAGACGCTGATAGGCAGATGGTTCATCCAATCACCTGCCAGGTACTTTTTGAATGGGCCTTTCTTTTTTATTCTTTTTTATTATAATTTTTTTTTCTGATTTCCCTCCCAAAATGGGAGGGAAATCCCCAATTGTACTTGGCCAATTTTTCGTCCCGCTGCCCCATCGCTGCTCCAGCCTCTGCCGATCTGGGGAGAGCCGTAGACTAGCACCATGCTTCCTCCGACACATGCGCAGTTGCCAGCCGCTTCTTTTCACCTGACACCGGGGAGCTTCTCCAGCAGGACGTAGCACGTGGGAGGATCACGCTATTCCCACCAGTTCCGTTCCGTCCCGAACAGGCACCCCGACCGACCAGAGGAGGCGCTAGTGCAGCGACCAGGACACATACATACCCTTAACCCGGCTTCCCACCCGCAGACACAGCCTGTATGCACGCCTGACCAAGCCGGAGGTAACACGGGGCGCGAACCTGCAACCCTCGTGGGGCCTGCCCTTTTTGAAACAGTTTTCAAAGACAAGGTCCTAGATGGTTCTGTGTAACAGGCCATCTGGCAGTGTCAGGTTAAGAATGAATAGACCCCATGAATTGTGAAATCAGCAGTGTCCCGGAGAGTGAAATGACCATGCTGTCATGGAGGCGGGGCAGCGGCTGGTAAACAGTCATTAAAGTTAAATGTTTGTCCTGGTTGGGCTAACTGCTTTGGGCTGTGTGTGTGTATTTGCACATACACAAACAACTGTAGCTTCTAACGGTACGAGCAATTTTGCTGTCTTTCATCCTTATCTGTTGCCGTGACAACTGGCCTCTTACAGCTCTGTACACGTACAAACATCTCCAAGAGACACGCCCACTCCCTGTATCACCCAGGTTCCCATAGGCTCTTTTTTTCCTCAATGACATCATTCACAATTTCACCCAAGTTCACTCACTCCATGCACATTGTTTGCTTTCTATTGATTGATTGATTGATTTTTGGCTGCAATTCATGGAACATATCAGTATTTGAATATTATTACTGTTATTTGTAGTAATATTCTTTTACTATTCTTGTTAGTCTTCTTCTCTACATTATTATATGATTATTATTATTAATATTTTGGAGATGGACTGGAGATGTTGATATGAGAGGGGAGGGACGCTCCTTCAAAATGAGGGCCAATCAAATCCTGGCGTTGAAGAGTGGCCTCTGACAAATGAGACTGAGAGATCAAACCTGTCTGTTCATTCATACGTCTCCTCCACTTCCCACTGCAGCTTCAATGATCTCAGCAGAGCAGCACACAATCAACTTCTTCTCACAAACTGGACCTCCTCCTTCCCCTCTGCACCTTTTCTCCATTTCTGAAACAACATCTCTCTCCCTCTCTGCTCCTCTACATGTTGTGGTTTGTTACTCCTTTAGAAAGAAGAGCTTCATTCCTCAGTTTTAGCCCCAAAACCCCTAAATCAGTCTGGGCACGATATTGACTGTGCACTAGCCCCATCTGTTGGTAGAGAGAAAACAACCACTCGGTCTGACAAACCTCTTGTGATTATTTAATAGAGCTCTTACAAATAATAATCCCCCTCCCACGGCGTGGATAGTCCTCTTGTATGCTTATCACTGCATTGTTCATAGAAGAAAATAACAAAAGCGATCTGTCAAAGCTGACGCATCTCTTGTTCATGGCCACTCGCACACTCAATTAGTTTGGGTATTCCACTGTGAGTAAGTCAAGGGCAGAGAGCTAAGAAATGAGTCAACGTGGGATACCTTTATGTCAGTTAAATGAGTCAACGTGGGATACCTTTATGTCAGTTAAATGAGTCAACGTGGGATACCTTATGTCAGTTAAATGAGTCAACGTGGGATACCTTATGTCAGTTAAATTAATGAGCAGTCCTGAGTCCTCAGTGAGTGGAGAAGTGAGAATTTGAAATGATGGATGGGAAGGGGGGGGGGGGGGGGGGGGGGTAGCCTTGCATGGCGCCCCACAGAGGCTGATGCAGCCTTGATGCCTCTTTCTCTGGCTTCATTCCCACTGCTGCCCCCATCAGGTAGCAGCTATACATTGATTTACTGCCAGTGTTGTTTACCAAACTATTGTGTCAGTAAGGCTGGGATCCTCCTACTGGCACTGGCAGGTAGTGTCACCTTGTGGAAGTTTGCGGGACCTAGTCAGTGGCTAGTGGTAGCCTGTGGCGCTCTGTCGGTAGTTGCTGTCAACTAGGGCAGGCCCACATTTCCTGCTTTATTTTCATGGTAGTTGTTGAGCAACCATGTTCTACTGTTTCCCCCCCTTCATTTGATGTATTTAATTTCACCAAGGAGGTTATGATTTTGCCTGTTTTGAAATAAAAAGCAACACAAATACACTCTTTAAGGCCATGGCACACCAATCAAACATTCTCAAACAAACACCAACAAACACCAACAGACAATTGTCTGTGAATGTTGGCAGATGTTGGAGATTGTTTGAAAGCATGGCACACCGACCAAACATATTCAGCACAACAGTCCCAAACATGTAAAAAAGAAACACCAGAAAAATAGAAACTGCACTGTGTTACAGCACATAGAAGATGGCTCAGACTGACAAAGTTAGTTATACATCTGTCGAGTAATACAATGATACACCCAGTTTATTTATTTTGTAGCGACAGATGGCATTAAACGCCACACTCACGTGACGCTTCTTGAGAGAGAGGTGAGGGAACGTGCATATTTCTGCAGACTTTATCGAGGGACCATGAAGGCGTCATGTGACAGGCAACGCTAGTTGAAGCCTGGACCTGGAGGTCCTGCTGATGGCAGCTGCAACAGTGTTTTCTCTGCTATCAACCTGGTTAATCTCGCTATATTCTTCATCACAGCGGGTCATTGACCCACTGTGCACTTAATCGTGCACTAGTTCTGCATAAGCACCTGCAGCTCTCTCCTTATTTTACTGACGTTCTCAGTGATCACACGGCTGTTTACATGTGTTTCTGAACGGCTAGCTAGTTATTAGCATAGCTCGTTGTTAGCCGTCATGGATGTTCTCTCTCTCCCTCATTATGTAACCTTGCTGCGCAAAACATTACTTATTTGCGGGAGTGCATGGGAGAAGTCTCCCGCTAGTGTTGTTGATGCCCAGTGTGATGGCACATGGTTGGCAGAGAAACGTATGTTTGCTGCGTCGCGTGTAACGTTAATTTAGAGGAGGCTCTGCTCTGCGTCTGACCAAACTGACCAGACAACCGCATGCGGCGCGCATGCGTGAGCTCCGTTTCCATGGATACGCGGAAAACATGGGAAGTTACAGACAACAGCGAACAGCGAACAACGCCGGATTGAACAAGTCGAATCCTGGCAAACATGACAGAACATCGCCGAACACGAACAGACAAGGACAGACAGCTATGGCACACCAAACGAACATTTGTCTTTGTTCGTGTTTGTTCGTGTTTGTTTGTGTTTGTTTGAGAATGTTCGTTTGGTGTGCCATGGGCTTTACAAATCCTCCATTTTATTATTGCAAAAGTGAAATTGACACCTGCCATGAGTGTCACTACCTACCACTGCGTGCCACTAGCTGTCACTGACGTACCACTATAGCTGCCACTGACCAGCCACTGAGATGCCACAAACATGACATGAGGTGACACTACCTGCCAGTGCCATCAGGGGATCCTGGTGTCTCTCGATAATGACATGCCTGTGAGCAGGCAGAGAAACAGCGATATCCTTTTTCAGCAACATGGCTGGCAAATCTGTGATTTGCAGTTTCACATGATTCAGTCAGTCCTGGTTCCTGAACTAGTTTGAACTTCTTGATCAAATTCCAGCAAAATAAATAGAGAAAAACAAACCCATCAAATCAAGTCTAGGAAGGAAGTCGCGCCACCGAATGAGATTCTCCCTCTCTTTTTCTCAAAGTGTTGTTGTTGACATGCTACTGTGGTCAGCTGTGATGGCCCCTGGGCAGGACTGTCAGAGCAGACAGAAAGACAGCGAGGCGGAGGTTTCCTGACATTTGTCTCATGCGTCTTCCTGGCAGATCCTTCCGTTTGAGATTCCACAATCGCATGTTTCAGCTGCACTTTTCCTGAACAGGAAGGATAGAAATGTAGAAACAGTGATAGGGTCCAATGAGAGATACTCAAGCGTCTGTGCTTTTTCAACGCAAATGTAAATGCTTTACATGTGAATACTGCCATCTTTTCTCTTCCAATCCAAATGTTTGCCTTTAAACTCCTTCTCTCAGTCAGTGCATGTGGGGTTCTGCTCTAGTTGCTGAGGATGTGTTCTGGTTGAGAGAGCTCATGTTTCCCCCCTTCGGCCACACCATGTGTCCCGAAGAGGCAGAGAAACAATCAGGTGACCTTGCAGAGCTGCAACACGCAGGCTCCCCACACGGGATCCACACAACAGCTGAATAAATGACCACAAACCAGGGAGACATGTTGGGGTGAGAGAGAGAGAGAGAGAGAGAGAGAGAGAGAGAGAGAGAGAGAGAGAGAGAGAGAGAGAGAGAGAGAGAGAGAGAGAGAGAGAGAGAGAGAGAGGAGAGAGAGAGAGAGAGAGGACAGCTGATGAGAGAGAGAGAGAGAGAGAGAGAGGACAGCTGATGGGAGAGAGAGAGAGAGAGAGAGAGGACAGCTGATGAGAGAGAGAGAGAGAGAGAGAGAGAGGACAGCTGATGAGAGAGAGAGAGAGAGAGAAAGAGAGGACAGCTGATGGGAGAGAGAGAGAGAGAGAGAGGACAGCTGATGGAGAGAGAGAGAGAGAGAGAGGACAGCTGATGAGAGAGAGAGAGAGAGAGAGAGAGAGAGAGAGGACAGCTGATGAGAGAGAGAGAGAGAGAGAGAGGACAGCTGATGGGAGAGAGAGAGAGAGAGAGAGGACAGCTGATGAGAGAGAGAGAGAGAGAGAGAGAGAGAGGACAGCTGATGGGAGAGAGAGAGAGAGAGAAAGAGAGGACAGCTGATGGGAGAGAGAGAGAGAGAGAGAGAGGGGGGGGGGGCATGAGAGATGTACTAATGAAAGGAGGAGAGAGCTTCAAAGGAAGAGGTTGAGGCTGTGAGTGGGCAGACGTAGAACAGCTGAGAGAGTGCGTGAGGCGAAAGATCGAGGGAAAGGGGAGGAGGGTGCAGTCAGTGTGTGGGAGGGGGGGAGCCTCCCCCTTTTCCATTGACGTTTAGTGGGAGAATGTGCTGATGAGAGAGTAAACCAGTCAGATGGAGGCTCCTGGTGGTCTGAGCCTGACAGTCTAGCAGCCCCGTTCAGCAGCAGCTTCCCAGTCACCCAGATCACCGTGGAGGAGAGCAGGCCGCTCGCTATCTGTCATCTGCTTCTCAGACGCACCCTGACGCATGTGTGAGCCAACCCAGAGGCAGATGTGTGGAGGTAGGTGGGCTATGTTGCCGAGGTGTGTGTGTGTGTGTGTGTGTGTGTGTGTGTGTGTGTGTGTGTGTGTTGATCTCTCTGGCTGTGTAGTGCAGGGAGTTGCAGGGGAGACGGCAGCTGTTGACATTGTCAGGCACTGCGGTGTGCATGTGTGCAGGAGAGATGGCTGCAGGTGTACAGGAGAGATGGCTGCAGGTGTGCAGGTGAGATGGCTGCAGGTGTGCATGTGTGCAGGAGAGATGGCTGCAGGTGTGCAGGTGTGCAGGAGAGATGGCTGCAGGTGTGCATGTGTGCAGGAGAGATGGCTGCAGGTGTGCAGGTGTGCAGGAGAGATGGCTGCAGGTGTGCAGGTGAGATGGCTGCAGGTGTGCAGGAGAGATGGCTGCAGGTGTGCAGGTGTGCAGGAGAGATGGCTGCAGGTGTGCAGGTGTGCAGGTGAGATGGCTGCAGGTGTGCAGGTGTGCAGGAGAGATGGCTGCAGGTGTGCAGGTGAGATGGCTGCAGGTGTGCAGGTGTGCAGGAGAGATGGCTGCAGGTGTGCAGGAGAGATGGCTGCAGGTGTGCAGGTGTGCAGGTGAGATGGCTGCAGGTGTGCAGGAGAGATGGCTGCAGGTGTACAGGTGTGCAGGAGAGATGGCTGCAGGTGTGCAGGAGAGATGGCTGCAGGTGTGCAGGTGAGATGGCTGCAGGTGTGCAGGTGTGCAGGAGAGATGGCTGCAGGTGTACAGGTGTGCAGGAGAGATGGCTGCAGGTGTGCAGGTGAGATGGCTGCAGGTGTGCAGGAGAGATGGCTGCAGATGTGCAGGAGAGATGGCTGCAGGTGTGCAGGAGAGATGGCTGCAGGTGTGCAGGAGAGATGGCTGCAGGTGTGCAGGTGTGCAGGAGAGATGGCTGCATGTGTGCAGGTGTGCAGGAGAGATGGCTGCAGGTGTGCAGGAGAGATGGCTGCAGGTGTGCAGGTGTGCAGGTGAGATGGCTGCAGGTGTGCAGGAGAGATGGCTGCAGGTGTACAGGTGAGATGGCTGCAGGTGTACAGGAGAGATGGCTGCAGGTGTGCAGGAGAGATGGCTGCAGAAATGTCTATGGAAATAAAGCATGCAACAGAAGAGCTAAGAGCTAATGAGAGGAGTGTTGATGCTGCTCGTACACCGGCGTGCCGGCGCCGCTGCTCTGTAGTCTGATGTCATACTCACGCTGTTGCATCGGGCCGGGAGGGAGAGCGAGACGATAGAGTCAGGCTTGTTTGCATTGAATGGTGTCTCTCATTTCTTTCCAATAGAGTCTACATGCTTACTTAACAAACTGTATGGGAAAGTGAAGGTGTGTGTATTATTTGGACACCCGTCTCCAATCCCAGCTCCTCTCTGACTCACAGCACATCCCTGCTGGTTCATTCTGCTGGTGTGAAGCATCCTGTTAGTATCCTTTCACTCAAACCCATAGCCTCTCTGTAAGCCTGCTATAGCCTATATAGGGCCTCTCATAGCCTCTCATAGCCTCTCTGTAAGCCTGCTATAGCCTATATAGGGCCTCTCATAGCCTCTCATAGCCTCTCTGTAAGCCTGCTATAGCCTCTATAGGGCCTCTCATAGCCTCTCATAGCCTCTCTGTAAGCCTGCTATAGCCTCTATAGGGCCTCTCATAGCCTCTCTGTAAGCCTGCTATAGCCTATATAGGGCCTCTCATAGCCTCTCATAGCCTCTCTGTAAGCCTGCTATAGCCTATATAGGGCCTCTCATAGCCTCTCTGTAAGCCTGCTATAGCCTCTATAGGGCCTCTCATAGCCTCTCTGTAAGCCTGCTGTAGCCTCTATAGGGCCTCTCATAGCCTCTCTGTAAGCCTGCTATAGCCTATATAGGGCCTCTCATAGCCTCTCATAGCCTCTCTGTAAGCCTGCTATAGCCTATATAGGGCCTCTCATAGCCTCTCTGTAAGCCTGCTATAGCCTATATAGGGCCTCTCATAGCCTCTCTGTAAGCCTGCTATAGCCTATATAGGGCCTCTCATAGCCTCTCTGTAAGCCTGCTATAGCCTCTATAGGGCCTCTCATAGCCTCTCTGTAAGCCTGCTATAGCCTCTATAGGGCCTCTCATAGCCTCTCTGTAAGCCTGCTATAGCCTCTATAGGGCCTCTCATAGCCTCTCATAGCCTCTCTGTAAGCCTGCTATAGCCTATATAGGGCCTCTCATAGCCTCTCTGTAAGCCTCCTATACCCTGCAGTGGTTCTCAAATGTTTTTCAGCCAAGGAGCCCTTACAAGATAGAAAATATACCGGGGCTAAGCTTAATGGTTTCCACGGTAACATGCTTGACTTTTAAATTAATATGTGTGTTAGATTAGAATGTAATCCATGAACCATTTTAGATTTAAAGCATAAAATACTTTCCTTGAAATATGAAGCTTTTGGGGGGAAAAAGTGGCAAAGTGCCACGGACCCCTGGTGGTCCCCGGACCCCCATTTGAGAAGCACTGCTTTATAGGGCCTCTGATGCGTCTATCTAACAGACCTCTGCCTGTGTCCTCTGTCCACACAGAGCTGTGGACCTGCTCTCATTAGACCTGTTCACACAATGGATGGCTTAGCAAGGCCATCGTTAGAGCCCATTAGATGCACAGAGCGCACGGGGTCTCTCCCTCATCAGTCATAGGCTACTACGCTAGAGACATGCAGAGCCGCACTGTGCTCAATGCATACACACACTTTTGTTTTGGTTTTGTTTTACTTCCACAAAGTTTCTGTGTCTCCACAGTACCCCCACACACACATCATGTGGTTCTCCACAGTACCCCCACACACACATCATGTGGTTCTCCAGTACCCCCACACACACATCATGTGGTTCTCCACAGTACCCCCACACACACATCATGTGGTTCTCCACAGTACCCCCACACACACATCATGTGGTTCTCCAGTACCCCCACACACACATCATGTGGTTCTCCAGTACCCCACACACACATCATGTGGTTCTCCAGTACCCCCACACACACATCATGTGGTTCTCCAGTACCCCCACACACACATCATGTGGTTCTCCAGTACCCCCACACACACATCATGTGGTTCTCCACAGTACCCCCACACACACATCATGTGGTTCTCCACAGTACCCCCACACACACATCATGTGTTTCTCCACAGTACCCCCACACACACATCATGTGGTTCTCCACAGTACCCCCACACACACATCATGTGGTTCTCCAGTACCCCCACACACACATCATGTGCTTCTCCACAGTACCCACACACACACATCATGTGGTTCTCCACAGTACCCCCACACACACATCATGTGTTTCTCCACAGTACCCCCACACACACATCATGTGGTTCTCCACAGTACCCCCACACACACATCATGTGGTTCCCCACAGTACCCCCCTCACACACATCATGTGTTTCTCCACAGTACCCCCACACACACATCATGTGTTTCTCCACAGTACCCCCACACACACATCATGTGGTTCCCCACAGTACCCCCCTCACACACATCATGTGGTTCTCCACAGTACCCCCACACACACATCATGTGGTTCTCCACAGTACCCCCACACACACATCATGTGGTTCTCCCAGTACCCCCACACACATCATGTGTCTCCCAGTACCCCCACACACACATCATGTGGTTCTCCACAGTACCCCCACACACACATCATGTGGTTCTCCACAGTACCCCCACACACACATCATGTGGTTCTCCACAGTACCCCCACACACACATCATGTGGTTCTCCACAGTACCCGCACACACACTTCATGTGATTCTCCACAGTACCCCCACACTCACTTCATGTGGTTCTCCACAGTATCCCCACACACACATCATGTGATTCTCACAGTACCCCCACACACACATCATGTGCTTCTCCACAGTACCCCCACACACACATCATGTGGTTCTCCACAGTACCCCCACACACACATCATGTGGTTCTCCACAGTACCCCCACACACACATCATGTGGTTCTCCACAGTACCCCCACACACACATCATGTGGTTCTCCACAGTACCCCCACACACACATCATGTGGATCTCCACAGTACCCCCACACACACATCATGTGGTTCTCCACAGTACCCCCACACACACATCATGTGGTTCTCCACAGTACCCCCACACACACATCATGTGGTTCTCCACAGTACCCCCACACACACACGGGATGTTGAGCTTTCTGCTACAGGAAAGAAAAGGCAGAATTCCCTCTGGGATCATTATACTCACAATGCAGCAACTGCCAATCCCAATTGGACAGAATTCCTCAGGAGCGTCGTCACGAAATGCAACGTAATAATAATAAGACAAGGATGTTGAAATGACTCTTCTGGATAGGCTGCTTAGTGTTTTGCATCATCGACTCCGCGTGGCCAACCGGTTAAACGCGGATCTCAAAGCTGCACAGAGTAACGTGAAGCTGAGGAGTTAGGATCTGAAGCGTACTGTATGCTGCACAGAGTAACATGAAGCTGAGGAGTTAGGATCTGAAGCGGATGCTGCACAGATCAATGTTTATGCACTTGGACAGGAGGTTCAGAGGCCATTCAAGTGGAACTGTCACATTCAGAGTGGCCCTTTAACTCCAGGCAGTAATGAACGATCTCAACCTCTCAGCTCCAGATACACACAGACCATGTACAGACCACATCTACAGACCATGTACAGACCACATCTACAGACCATGTACAGACCACATCTACAGACCATGCTGCTGACAGGATCATATGCTGTCAGCAGGGCTAGTGTGGGGAAGTCATCGTGGCACCGACATCCCCCTGTCCCCCCCCCAGCCCCCAATCAATCAATCAATCAATCAATCAATCAATCAATCATGTGGTGTACTGTATTGGTTATGGGTTTAGATACAGCAAATCACTTTATTCACATCATGGCCGACGCTCAGGGTGGGGCACTCTACCGGAAGACTGAAACTACAGTGTTACTTCAATACGTAAGTGAGGAATTCAGACATATCTAATATTAATATTCAGTACGTAATCTTGAGAACGATGACTACAAACTACAACAACTACAAACTACAACAACACAAACGTGTTTGTTTGGTGTGCATCTACTACAGTAGGTACACAACAGTTAGGGCAGAGCTGGGCCATCGGGTTTAAATTCAATGGTTGCCGTGGGAACCATTGACTGAGTCCACAATCAACGGGTAGAGCAGATCTAACCCTTTTCCCATGAGATGAAATAAGAATTAAAGCTATTCTGTCCACCTAACTCAGCTCTGCCATTAAACGTGTGCAATGAGACGAGAAGAAGTCCTCGACAAGAAAGAGGAAGTGAAGAGAAAGGAGACTCGTGGGATCTCAGCATGAGGAAACGAGGGAGAACATTCTCAAATGGTCCATGTTGTTGGTCTGTATGTCAGTCATAGATTACAATTTGGGTGTGTAGTGTGGTGTACCTGAGGCTGTTAGGAAGTTCAGTTGATTCAAATGAAAGAATTAGACTGGTTTAGGTTGGTTTTAATTCAACAACAAACACACAAAACTCGTGAGTTAAACAGTTTACTGCCCCCTTGGAAACCCGGAGTTCCCAGGCAGGCAGTTTGAGGGATTCCAGAGAAAACATCCTCAATCCTCTGATATTTCCACATCCTAATCCAAGCTCCTCCATTTTGGAACGTTGCTGTATCATGGAAAACCTCAAATAGCTTTGGTGAAAAGCCCAATGTCTGGGATGTTAGATGCTTGTGTTGTTACACGCTTCGATGATCCGCTCAATTTGGTTCTTTAGGCATTTCACACTGACGCCATTTTCATCGTTAAAAGCCGGCTATTTATTTATGGTTTGCGACACGATGACACCAACTTGAATGGCAGTTGTGGGTGACTGCCTGCCTGCGGGGTCAGGCTCGGTCCGCTATCCTTGAAGCGTTTGAAGGAGCAGTGTTCCCCTGCAGGGACGCGTGGACCTTCTAATGAGTTCTTCAGCAGATACAGATCGATGGGCCCATGCAGCCCGCAGAGAGCTGGGCTGTGCATCCAGTCAATAAAGCAGCAAGCTTTATGGACCGTAGATCAAACCTCCCGGGGTCCGAGGATACAGCCAGGGCAGCGGGCAGATTTACGACATTTGGAATCGGTTTCTCTGTAATGACAGGTTTTCTTCTTTCTTATTCTGAGAGCCCTTTTGGATTTGCTGTGTTTCAAAAAGCTTTCTGTGTCGTCGTTGATGTACGACGAGGGCGGCTCGGTGCTTCTCCGGCCCGAAGGAATCGTCCCGTTATTGAGTTCCAATACGTGCTGGATGGGATCCAGTACGAGGCTGTGGTTGTTGCGTGAATGAAATGGAAGGCAAACAACGTTAGCCGTTGTCAGGTAGTTTGTCTTCCGCGCGGCGAATTAGATGAATCCATGTGCCCTCGCTAACCCTGTTTTCTTCTAAATGTCTTGGCACCGTCTTAAGTGGAGGTTATGAAAGGCAAGCGAGGGGAATTTCAACAATAAACATGCCGTCCGTTTTGGTTGTGTACCCTGCCTCCTCCCGGGGCTTGTTATCATGAATTTGACTCCGCTCGGTATTCTGGGAATCTCTCTATCTCTGCGTGAACCCGCGGGCCTCGTGATGTCCTGCCGTTCCTGCTCCACTGGGTTTAATGTTGATGTACATCAGATCTGCTGACTTGCAGCCATCCAGGTCTTGTGGAAAATGAAGTATGAATGGAAGTTGCACACTCAGGATATCTCGTTCCGCTGGAATGTGTCGACACACCATTCCACTTCTCGGCACTCTCGTGACCTGCCTGCCGCAAAGTTCTGCCGGAGCCGTTTCATTTTCTCAGGGCGAACGAAACTCCAACAAAGATGATGATGACTTTATCTCCCAGAGGTTACGTTAGACTTTCACGCTGTCCGTCATTTTGACAGGGTCGTAAAAATTATTTCATAATCGACTGTATTATGTGTTAAAATGACAGACAGCCTTCAGATTTTTCTGTCATTGTTAAAAAAAAAAGTAAAAGGCAGAAAATATTCTTGTTATCTCCCTGCTTTTGTTCTTTGACTGATTGTTTTTTATAGTAGTTGTCTCTTTTACTGAGAAGAATGATTTATTGACTTGTCACTAGACTCGTTTTTTAGAGAATGTTTTTGACCGTTATTGTTTATTGCCAATAACAACTCAAAACCTTGACATGCAACTCTTGGAAAAGACATAGGCAAGAGATGGGAATCATGAATAATTTGGTTTCTAATTTCTCCTCACTGTTAAGATGCTCTCAAGCGTGGCTTTCAATTAATATTTAAAGAGCACTGATCAAGTTGCAGCTGGGAAGTTCTCATTACATGTTAACTGATACTTTAGTTTTCTCAAGTGCATTCTTTCGATGGCAAGGTTGTTTTCTGCTTAGATGTGCAGAGCTTTGCTTTGGGGAAAAGAGCAACAGTCAGGATTTCCTTTGACAAAATGTTTGCAGTCCTCCTGACCCTGCACTTTCCCCCAGTTACTGGCGGTGTTTTTTGGTCAAACATCATGTTTATGCCCCAAAATAGTTGAGTAAAAAATGAATGTTTAGCAGCAAACAAATGCATTTAGGTTTTCATCTCAGTGCTATAAGTCATCTTCTATCCAAAGAAATAAGTGTGAATGAGGTGCATCTTCACAGTCAGCAGTAGGTGGTCCTCCCTGGCAAGATCATGGCTTTATTACCCCATATGATGTGTATATTGTATCTCCAGCAGGTAATGGTGTCACTCTGCACCCGATCAGGATCATCTAGAGCTCATAGCTGCATTCACACTGCCACATCTGTACTCAATCTTCCAGTTTCAGGCACTTTCTCCTGAAATAACATTGCGTTTCCTGAATGATTATACCACTGTCAGCCAAATGAGGGCCATTAAAATGAAATACATTGTGTCCTTTCACTTCCAAGTGGAGCAGAAACTGTAAGAACCGTAACTTTACAATTCTTTATGATGCTCAAATTGCACAGTGATGGTATTAGAGTATTATGGCTGTTGTTTGCAGGCCCCCCCAACAAGAATTGGCACAGTGGTTGACGTATTGACACATGTCGTGGCCGTCCCTACAGGGGAGCCCCTGTCATTCAGTCACCGGCTTTTCTCTCATCAAAGATGGAAAAAGCGTGATGGAGCAGACATGAGAAAGGCTGTCTTTATGCCCAGTGCCAACACAAACACTCAGCGGTGCCAGTGCAGACGGCCGAGCCCGGAGCTGCTCCTTGGAGCTCAATGGCCTCAGTGTCTCCGCGCTGGGCCTGGGTGTCTCTGCCCTGGGCCTGGGTGTCTCTGCCCTGGGCCTGGGTCTCTCTGCCCTGGGCCTGGGTGTCTCTGCCCTGGGCCTGGGTGTCTCTGCCCTGGGCCTGGGTGTCTCTGCCCTGGGCCTGGGTGTCTCTGCCCTGTGGCCTGGGTGTCTCTGCCCTGTGGCCTGGGTCTCTCTGCCCTGGGCCTGGGTGTCTCTGCCCTGGGCCTGGGTGTCTCTGCCCTGGGCCTGGGTGTCTCTGCCCTGGGCCTGGGATGCCACTGAGGCCCAGTGGGCTTTGCCTGGGCAGCACAGCACGTGACTGGAAGGAAAACAAAGCCAGGCAAACTGTGCTAAAGCTGTTAGACAGCTGTGGAGAGGTAAGGATGGAATGTGAGACACTGCAGTCTGAGTATTGTAAGAATGTAAAGGTCTCGATCTTTCTTTCCTCCCTTGATCCGTTTCTCTTCAAACCCTTATCTCTTTGTCTTTAAACCTATGCGCACACAGCATGTTGTGTAGCACAGTACACATTCAGGCCATGTCTCGTCATCAGAGATGGGAAGTAACTAAGTACAAATACTTTGTCACTGTACTTAAGTAGGATTTTCAGGTATCTGTACTTTGCTGCGTATTTATTTTTCTGACAACTTTTTAGTTTCACTCGCTACATTTTAACAGAAATATCTGTACTTTCTACTCCTTACATTTTCAAAACAGGCTAGTCACTTTAGTTTTAATGCACAACAGACAAAAACAATGTAACGTTGTTTGTCTCTCTAAACAAGAGTCTAAATAAGGGGTACGGGAGAGGGTGAGAGGAGGATCGGGTTTTACAGAATGTAGGGAAACAGTGGATGGATGGATCCAGAAGGAGGCGGTAATGCAGCATAAAGGATGCCAACTGCCATAAAACACCACAGAAGAAGAAGAAGAGAGTCTAAATAAAGCGTGGCCGATGATGTCACGAATAAATTCTTCTGTGGTGTTTTATGGCAGTTGGCATCCTTTATTTTTGCATTACCGCCTCCTTCTGGATTTATCCATCCACTGTTTCCCTACATTCTGTCCCTCTCACAAATCACTGATGTTGTCACAGATGATGTCATCAGTGATGTCACTCGAGCAATTGCGATATCATGAGTGATGTCACTTGAGCCTGAATTAAGAATTTGCATACATCATGTCAAGACCTTTGCTCCAATGAAGTTCTCTCTGTCTTTGTCTACTAGAAACATATTTATACAACATAAATTCTAAACCACAACACCATTTCATGCTTGAGTGCTAATGAAATCTACTCAGTGATTTCAATGATTGAGCAACACGTTTGAGATCATCAGCTTTTTATCTGATCACTTGATACGGATGGCAATTAATGGCATTTGATTGAAACAGCAATTATTGTGAATCATTGTAAGCCTTCCAGTTGATTTACCCGATTCAATAATGTAATGTATTTAGCTCATGGCTCTGACTCACACCCACCCACGCAGAGCAATACTTATTTGATGAATACTCAGGTTTATACCAAAGGATACACCTGTTTTTCTTCTCAGAGTTGACCATTTAAGGAGACTTGAAAGAACTCTGAGTCAGACGGAGTAAGCAGAGCAGAGGGATTGTGGTTTGGCTCTTTGGTTGGTGTAATAATTCATATCGGGAGTCTGTCTGATGATGGATCAGCCACCGTGGTGCTATTAAACTAGGAGGCAGCTTTAGGCAGGTTATGGAGGCTCTTTACTTTAGGCAGGTTATGGGGGCTTCACAATGATTGGATAAAGAGGTTGATCTCTGAATGTGCTATAGCAGTGTTGTACTCTCAAACAGCATGTTCATTTTCAAGGTAATTTCGTGGTAATTTTTGGCGAGGAAGAGCGACACAAGGCGCGTTGAAACTCTACTCTGCTGCTGTGCCAGATTCCCCAGTTTAGACACACATGGAAACCACAGGACTTTCCCCCTGTGTGACTTGAGACAGGTGTGCCTCTGCCTCAAATAGAATATGGCACCAACCTCCTCTCCCCCATCGTCTCCCCACCACCAAAGAAAGCAGGTCACTCTGAGTCTTTTTACATCCTCACCCCGACACCCCCCCCCCCACCCCCCTATCACTACCACCAACCTCCCTGCCCCCCCCCCCCCATCACTACCACCAACCTCCCTGCCCCCCCCCCCCCCCATCACTACCACCAACCTCCCTGCCCCCCCCCCCATCACTACCACCAACCTCCCTGCCCCCCCCCTATCACTACCACCAACCTCCCTGCCCTGCCTGCAACCATGACAAGCATGTCTGACCTCCTTGTCCTCCGGAAATGACATCACAACCACGTCTCGGTGCAAGGGAGCATGCAATGTCATGTATAGCCAGAGGGTGGCACTGTCACTCTGAGAGTGCATAGTGGACTGGGTCTCATGTAATGGCTCTTTCAAGCTGTTTGGCTGCAATGTCACCCTCCTGTGTCCATCGTGGCTATTTATACATATCTCCACTGTGGCCTCTGTCACATGTACGGGGGGGGGGCGCCGTACTATGGGGCGTACTATGAGCACTAACCACTAGAGGCGCTGGCCTAGTTCAGCCTGCTCACCTTGGGAAATGTGTGTGCAGCCGTGCACCAACTGACCTCCAGATTCCCAGAAGACAATGAAAAACGTTGCACACCATTTTATCCCAAAGCGAGAGAGAATGAAATGGCTCCAAACTGCGCGGGTGGGAGGTCTCTTGTGTTAATGTTCATATTCCCTCTTCGACAGTTGGGTCTTCTTGTTCTTCACAGTATTGTTCGTCTCCCTGTTTACCGGAGTGTGTCACCTCTCACATGGGTCTATTTTTAGCACCGGAGCATTGTGCTGTCTCTGTGTGGGGGCGGGGCTATGGTGAGGGCTCCAGTGGGCAGGGCTATCAGTGGGCGGGGCTATCATGGTGAAGGGCTCCTGTGAAATCTGGTCTGTGTGGTAATGGACTGAAGGGGAAACATTGGACAAACAAGACTCCATTCTAATAATAACTGTAACAGAACCGTATGCATGACCTCTGCATGCCTTTTATAAATCAAATTAATGAGAGCAAGCGTACAATCAGAACTACAGCTCTGCAGTACTGTGTGTGCCAGGGTCCATGAAATATATTCTGTTTTATCACTGTATACACTCACACACACACACACACACACACACACACACACACACATACGCACGCACACACACACACACACACACACACACACACACACGCACACACACTGCATGGAGGTTGAGATTTGTATATAGAGATTTGGTAGGTAGGTAGCCATTATACTTTATTGAGTCATTTTGTCTACCCACTCAATTTAAGGGAGGCTGGCCTATCCCAGCACACACTGACTGGATAGAAGTAGAAGGCAGAGAAAGACATACAAAAATAGACAAACAAACGAATTTAGAGGCTGATCCACCTGACCCACGCGAAGACAGGCGGAACATGCACATTCAATACAGAAAGGGCCAGCAGGGGGCGTCTTTCTTGATGTGTGGCAACAGTGCTAGCAATAACTCAGCCACCAATGCGCAACCCAGGTGCCACCTTAACGCTGGTTCCATGTGTGGGAGTATAAGTAGTGTATAAGTAGTGTATAAGAGTATAAGTAGTGTATAAGAGTATAAGTAGTGTATAAGTAGTGTATAAGAGTATAAGTAGTGTAGTCGTGTAAATAAACATTGAGTTGTTTTGATGCAGCAAAAAGTCCCGAAGAGGACAAACAACGTCTCCGTCAGCCGTGCGTCTCCATGTGGCTGGAGACAAACAGATTGTTGCTATGGAGACAGACACATTGTTGCTATCCGAGCTAATGAGCTCAGACATTACCAAGTGATGTATGAACAGGTTGAAGAAAAAGCCCCCCGAGACATCACTTGCCACTGATGAACTTTGATCATTCCCACAGGATCCCACAGGATCCCACCCACAGGATCCCACAGGATCCCACAGGCAACACATCTGCTCCAGCTGTGGTGCCAGGACCTGATGAGCAGAAGCAGCAGATCCTTTCATTACTGTCCCTTTCAGCTCTATTTATACGTCGGCTGCCAACTCCTTATTATGCACGAGAACTTGTGACTGCCGCGCCCCCTTTCTCGTATATGAGTTCCCCTGTCTGGACTTAGCTGTCCCGGGCCGCTACATCTCGTTTAGTACGCCGCTGTATCAAACGATGACATCAGCCCCTTTCTAATTGCTTCCAGACGAGGCGAGGGCTGAATTTTCATTTTATTTTTCCAGTTCTAGTGCAGCTCTCAGGCAGCGGCTCGCCCTCCGGCGAAAGAGAAATGGTGTCTACATGATGTCATGTAGACAGAGAGCACACAGACCCAACTCTTTTATATACAACTCCAAAACCTTGTGAGCAAGTTTCCGGGAAGCTATCGCTACATTGGGGGGAAAAGCATTCCTCTGTGGTTCCCTTCACTGTCACAGGGAGGAGTCTGTGTATCCAATCAATTAATCAATTAATCAATCAATTTTATATTTATATAGCGCCAAATCATAAGAAAATAGAGCAGGTAGAAGACCAGGCTCTTTATTTTAACGATTCTCACATGCCCTGGCGATCCACTTCCTGTGTGCGTGTGTAAATGTGAATCCACCTGATAAAGGTATTTGTATGGCGCTGACCTGCGGATGCCTCTTTAACCTGCGGATGCCTCTTTAACCTGCGGATGCCTCTTTAACTCATTCACCGCCAGTTTAGGACTGCCAATATTTAGCACAGGCCAAAGATTTTCATAATTGTTGGTCATCTTTCAAGACCCACAGTAAATTATCTATTAGCACCAGAGTGATTTGCAATACCTCAAAATGAAGATGTACGTCTCTGGGTTCACCAGGGAAAAAAAAGTGAGCTTTTAGCATGTTCTGTACTCTACTTATAGCCATTTATATACACCCTGTTTTCCCCCAAAATGTCTCTCTGAGAAAAGAAATTGCAGAAAATGGCATTTATGTATTTATGCACACAATCTCATGCAGAACTCGCTCTCAATTCTTTTATTTTGAACTGTATTGACATCAGACATGTAAATATTATTCGTTAGGACACAAATGACAAAAAAAAAATATATATATATATATATATACACATGAAGTGCTTTTTTTTTACATTCAACAATACAGTTTACTCGGTGTGAGTGAGTGTGCAGACAGACAGACAGACAGACAGACAGACAGACAGACAGACAGACAGACAGACACACCGACAGACAGACAGACAGACAGACAGACAGACACACACACACACACACACACACACACACACACACACGATCCCCCTTTTAGATTTCTAACCCCACATATGATAAGCAATAACCACGCCCTGTGGCGCTGGGATTGGCCAGGAGCAACACTGGAGGGCACGCAGCCCAGCGATTACATGAACCAACTGAATAGCTCTTGAGAAAGGACAGCGGGCTGCTCTGACTCCCGCTTCTGCCTTGTGCCTTGCTGTTGTGTGTTTATTTTGCACCCTTCCTCGTCCATGTCTCCCTGTCATATCCCCTGCTATCTGATCGTTCCTGTTTTCCCCTCGGCTATTCAACACGTCCTCACCGCCCTCGCAAACTGATCGATCATTTCCTCATTCCTCCGATGATCAAACACATCTCTTGATTACTTTCTCCCGGCTGGCACAGAGGAAGGCGACTCCAGCTCGTGCAGCGCGCAGAGGCGCGTTTCAATGGCGTTTCTCCTGTCTGCACAAGGAAGCGTTACCAGTTTTCTGCTTTTCCTCCTGCTCAATTTCAAAACAACAGCTGCGGTATGTGTTTGTTCACGTGTTGTCTTAGATGATAGGGACCTGATACCATGTGACAGGCTGGGGAAGTGTTTAAACTACGCCCTGCAGTAATAAAAACAAAAACACGTCAAACACGTCATTGGCGGGGAGGGCTATTTCTGATAACACGTCAAAGACGTCATTGGCGGTGAATGAGTTAACCTGCGGATGCCTCTTTAACCTGCGGATGCCTCTTTAACCTGCGCATGCCTCTTTAACCTGCGGATGCCTCTTTAACCTTGTCCCGGCTTTAATGTATCCAACTTGCCTAGAGCGCTAAATAGGATGGGACGGGAAGGAGAGAAGGAGGAGGCCATGATGGAGTAGGAGCTGAAACGCAGAGAGGCCATATGTATTGAGTTGAAGAAATGGCGTTTTATGAGCAGAGAGTGGGGCCTCTTGCTTGGAATTCTGAATGACATCATTCCAGAGCAGGGAGCTGTGCCGGCACTCGGGAGAAGACAGGGGGAGCTGGACTGAGCCTAAAGCAGGCAGGGAGGCGGGTAGGAACACTAGAGGAGAGAGACAGAGAGAGAGAGAGAGAGAGAGAGAGAGAGAGAGAGAGAGAGAGAGAGAGAGAGAGAGAGAGAGAGAGAGAGAGAGAGAGAGAGAGAGAGAGAGAGAGAGAGAGAGAGAGAGAGAGAGAGAGAGAGAGAGAGAGAGAGAGGAACACATGGGCCTACAGTGTTTCCCTTAGAAAAGTTTTCAGGCCTGGAGGGATTTCGAAACATACCCTGACCGCAACGGTGGGGGCCCTCGCTGGCGACGCTAAATTTTTAGCTAACCTGCTCGCATCTAATTTATGTTCGCAATGGCATCCCAAGTATCATCATACTATTATGGGATGCGATGTGAACAGTTGTATTTTGGAATGTGCGTTTCCCAGCCAACGACACACGTTGACACGTTTTGGAACAGCGCTGCACGCTGGCACAATGCTAAAAGCAAAATGCTTATTGTTTTGAATGATTTGGCATCTTCTATTACTGTCAACACTAGTATTGTTCTATTGTAATAATATGCCATAAAGGTTTATTGAAATTTTGGGGAGAGCAGGGGAAGAAAAAAAATCTGGCCTGGCGGGCCTGCCAGGCCTGTACAATGGTAGGGGAAACACTGGCCTAAGTGTCCTGAAGTTTGTGCAAAGCCCATGCAGCCTAGCCTTACAGCCTAGCCTTACAGCCTAGCCTTACCCCTAGCCTTACAGCCTAGCATTACCCCTAGCCTTACAGCCTAGCCTTACCCCTAGCCTTACAGCCTAGCCTTACAGCCTAGCCTTACAGCCTAGCCTTACAGCCTAGCCTTACCCCTAGCCTTACAGCCTAGCCTTACAGCCTAGCCTTACAGCCTAGCCTTACAGCCTAGCCTTACAGCCTAGCCTTACCTCTAGCCTTACAGCCTAGCCTTACAGCCTAGCCTTACAGCCTAGCCTTACCCCTAGCCTTATAGTCTAGCCTTACCCCCTAGCCTTACAGCCTAGCCTTACAGCCTAGCCTTACAGCCTAGCCTTACCTCTAGCCTTACAGCCTAGCCTTACCCCTAGCCTTACAGCCTAGCCTTACAGCCTAGCCTTACAGCCTAGCCTTACCCCTAGCCTTACAGCCTAGCCTTACAGCCAGTCTAGCCTTACAGCCTAGCCTTACAGTCTAGCCTTACCCCTAGCCTTACAGCCTAGCCTTACAGAGACCAGGCTCTTTATTTTAACGATTCTCACATGCCCTGGCGATCCACTTCCTGTGTGCGTGTGTAAATGTGAATCCACCTGATAAAGGTATTTGTATGGCGCTGACCTGCGGATGCCTCTTTAACCTGCGGATGCCTCTTTAACCTGCGGATGCCTCTTTAACCTGTGGATGCCTCCTTAACCTGCGGATGCCTCTTTAACCTGCGGATGCCTCTTTAACCTGCGGATGCCTCTTTAACCTGCGGATGCCTCTTTAACCTGTGGATGCCTCTTTAACCTGCGGATGCCTCTTTAACCTGCGGATGCCTCCTTAACCTGTGGATGCCTCTTTAACCTGTGGATGCCTCTTTAACCTGCGGATGCCTCTTTAACCTGCGGATGCCTCTTTAACCTGCGGATGCCTCTTTAACCTGTGGATGCCTCTTTAACCTGCGGATGCCTCTTTAACCTGCGGATGCCTCTTTAACCTGCGGATGCCTCTTTAACCTGCGGATGCCTCTTTAACCTGTGGATGCCTCTTTAACCTGTGGATGCCTCTTTAACCTGTGGATGCCTCTTTAACCTGTGGATGCCTCTTTAACCTGCGGATGCCTCTTTAACCTTGTCCCGGCTTTAATGTATCCAACTTGCCTAGAGCGCTAAATAGGATGGGACGGGAAGGAGAGAAGGAGGAGGCCATGATGGAGTAGGAGCTGAAACGCAGAGAGGCCATATGTATTGAGTTGAAGAAATGGCGTTTTATGAGCAGAGAGTGGGGCCTCTTGCTTGGAATTCTGAATGACATCATTCCAGAGCAGGGAGCTGTGCCGGCACTCGGGAGAAGACAGGGGGAGCTGGACTGAGCCTAAAGCAGACAGGGAGGCGGGTAGGAACACTAGAGGAGAGAGACAGAGAGGAACACATGGGCCTACAGTGTTTCCCCTAGAAAAGTTTTCACTGCTGGAGGGATTTCGAAACATACCCTGACCGCAACGTCTGGCGACGCTAATTTTTTTTAGCTAACCTGCTCGCATCTAATTTATGTTCGCAATGGCATCCCAAGTATCATCATACTATTATGGGATGCGATGTGAACAGTTGTATTTTGGAATGTGCGTTTCCCAGCCAACGACACACGTTGACACGTTTTGGAACAGCGCCGCACGCTGGCACAATGCTAAAAGCAAAATGCTTATTGTTTTGAATGATTTGGCATCTTCTATTACTGTCAACACTGTCAACACCAGTATTGTTCTATTGTAATAATATAAACGAAAAAAGGGCTCGCAACACAAGTCTTAGATAGCTCCCGTGGCGGACATTTATTCAAGACAAACAGTTTCGGCCCAATTCGGGCCTTCGTCAGTGTCAAGTCTATTGTAATAATATGCCATAAAGGTTTATTGACATTTTGGGGAGAGCAGGAAAAAAAAAATCTGGCCTGGCGGGCCTGCCAGGCCTGTACAATGGTAGGGGAAACACTGGCCTAAGTGTCCTGAAGTTTGTGCAAAGCCCATGCAGCCTAGCCTTACAGCCTAGCCTTACAGCCTAGCCTTACAGCCTAGCCTTACCCCTAGCCTTACAGCCTAGCCTTACCCCTAGCCTTACAGCCTAGCCTTACCCCTAGCCTTACAGCCTAGCCTTACAGCCTAGCCTTACCCCTTGCCTTACAGCCTAGCCTTACCCCTAGCCTTACAGCATAGCCTTACAGCCTAGCCTTACAGCATAGCCTTACAGCCTAGCCTTACAGCCTAGCCTTACCCCTAGCCTTACCCCTAGCCTTACAGCCTAGCCTTACCCCTAGCCTTACAGCCTAGCCTTACCCCTAGCCTTACAGCCTAGCCTTACCCCTAGCCTTACCCCTAGCCTTACAGCCTAGCCTTACCCCTAGCCTTACAGCCTAGCCTTACCCCTAGCCTTACAGCCTAGCCTTACAGCCTAGCCTTACCCCTAGCCTTACAGCCTAGCCTTACCCCTAGCCTTACAGCCTAGCCTTACCCCTAGCCTTACCCCTAGCCTTACAGCCTAGCCTTACAGCCTAGCCTTACCCCTAGCCTTACAGCCTAGCCTTACAGCCTAGCCTTACAGCCTAGCCTTACCCCTAGCCTTACAGCCTAGCCTTACAGCCTAGCCTTACCCCTAGCCTTACAGCCTAGCCTTACCCCTAGCCTTACAGCCTAGCCTTACCCCTAGCCTTACCCCTAGCCTTACAGCCTAGCCTTACCCCTAGCCTTACAGCCTAGCCTTACAGCCTAGCCTTACAGCCTAGCCTTACAGCCTAGCCTTGCCCCTAGCCTTACAGCCTAGCCTTACAGCCTAGCCTTACAGCCTAGCCTTACCTTCAGCTAATGACTTAGCATCATTTCTGCAGCACCGCCTCCTTCATGCTTTAAGTGATGTGGCCCCGGAGCCTCGTTCTATATGGAGACAATCATGACAGGCTTGGGCTTTATGAGGCCATGATAGGACTTCAAATCTCAGTCCCAAACAAAATGACCTCCACTACTGAGATCTCCCCACAAGCACTGCCAAGGAACCTGTCTTCATATCGTGCAGCATAGACCTCCCCACAGGCACTGCCCATTTTATTGAAGGAGATCTAAATGGTTCCCTCTTCCATGTGTCACTCAGGAATACATGTATTTCAGCAACAGTGGAAAGAGTGTGACAGGTGACGTCTGTAAGTTGGGTCAAGTGTCTGTAGCTCCACATTGCAGGACAGCTGCAGTCACTGGAGTACGAGGCTCAAGGTCTCAAACCAAAATACATCACTTGGCCACTGTTTCTGCCTGTCTGCCTGAGTGTCTGCAGGCAGTCACTCTGCAGGCAGGCAGTCACTCTGCAGGCAGTCACTCTGCAGGCAGTCATTCTGCAGGCAGTCACTCTGCAGGCAGTCACTCTGCAGGCAGGCAGTCAATCTGCAGGCAGTCACTCTGCCTGAGTGTCTGCAGGCAGTCACTCTGCAGGCAGTCACTCTGCAGGCAGTCATTCTGCAGACAGTCACTCTGCAGGCAGTCACTCTGCAGGCAGGCAGTCAATCTGCAGGCAGTCACTCTGCCTGAGTGTCTGCAGGCAGTCACTCTGCAGGCAGTCAATCTGCAGGCAGTCAGTCTGCCTGTGTGTCTGCAGGCAGAGTGACTGCCTGCAGACACACAGGCAGAGTGACTGCCTGCAGAGTGACTGCCTGCAGACACACAGGCAGAGTGACTGCCTGCAGAGTGACTGCCTGCAGACACACAGGCAGAGTGACTGCCTGCAGAGTGACTGCCTGCAGACACACAGGCAGTCACTCTGCCTGTGTGTCTGCAGGCAGTCACTCTGCTTGAGTCACGCGTTGTAAGTGTGTCCGACGCACATCCTCTGCTCTGATCCATCATACATGTTCAAGATATGCATCTTTTTTTCTTCTTCTTAGCAATTGTTTCCTTTGCTGTCTCTGTCTCGTTCTGCGTCTCGTTCTGCGTCTCGTTCTGCGTCTCGTTCTGTGTCTTGTTCTCTGTCTCGTTCTGTGTCTCGTTCTGCGTCTCGTTCTGCGTCTCGTTCTGCGTCTCGTCCTGCGTCTCGTTCTGCGTCTTCTGTTTGAAGATGAAAACAGATCGGAGGAGGCGATCGTTTTAGGGTCCCGGGCCTGTAATTACAGGACATCAGCGCCTCCCTCCTGAGACGTGCGCGTCACTGATTGGTGTCCCTGTAAACGCGATCCATCTGGGAACTATTCTCTCCTGCTTCCTGTGCGCCTGTTGTCATTAGATAGAAAATACCTTTTGACTGGGGGGCAGTTTGCCTCTCAGAGGGGCGATTAGTCTCTGGCCCGGCACTGTGAAGTCCACAGATGGGGCACCATCGGTAAGGAGGGTCTACTACAAGGTGAAGGCAGATCTACTGAGTGGAAGATCTTGTGACCTTTGACCTATGTGACAATTTCTCCAGTACATCATCCTTGAATTTCAACAATAGAGATTTAAAGGAAGTTGAAAATAGAAGGGCCAGAGATGGCATATTATGATGCTCTAATCATATTCATATTCTTTGCCATTTCCTGTTTTGGATTGCATTAGATGAAACACAGAAAGAATCTCCGTTTTTCTTCTGTGTGTATCTTAACAGTCGGTCCTGAGCTGTTCCTCACTCTCAGCATCCTCCTCCGTTCAACCTATCGATCTACCTCTCCCTCACTCTCCAGTAGGGCTGAACGATTAATCGAATTTAAATCGAAACCGAGATTTGAAACAAACGCAATTAGATTAATCGCAAAGGCTGTGATTTGACGATTTAACATGACACGTGACATGACTGCATGTAGGTACACATGACTTGACGTTGTTACGCAGCAGCAGCACGCCGTAGTAGACGTGACGGGCTGGCCTGGGTGTCTGGTGCCGGGAGAGGGGCACTTGGGCTGGGTAGTGGCAGCCTGGTGGTGGGGGTAGCTGCCCTGGGTGTGTGGGGCCGGGAGAGGGGCTCTTAGCCCAGGTTAACCCAGGTTCGAGGTGCGTAGGTAGAGAGTCTCTACCTGCGCACCTCGAACCTGGGTCGTCTCTGTCGCTCGCCACCCCCCCCCTCCCTCCCTCCCTCCCTCCCTCCCTCCCTGTGCCCTGAGTGCCTCACTTTATCTGTCACTAGTCCCAACCCTCTCTGTCTCCCCCCTACCTCTCATTCTCTGATAGCATGGTTGAAAAACATTATTTCCCCCCCCTATACTTCCCTCGGCCCCAGGGTCATTTGCGTATCCCTCGCTCGCGCGATCGGCATT
>NC_139629.1:51331458-51353958 GCF_964638095.1 Poromitra crassiceps | reverse complement strand
CTACCTACACCTCTGTGTTACTACCTACACCTCTGCTACTACCTACACCTCTGTGTTACTACCTACACCTCTGTGTTACTACCTACACCTCTGTGCTACTACCTACACCTCTGTGTTACTACCTACACCTCTGTGTTACTACCTACACCTCTGTGTTACTACCTACACCTCTGTGTTACTACCTACACCTCTGTGTTACTACCTACACCTCTGTGTTACTACCTACACCTCTGCTACTACCTACACCTCTGTGTTACTACCTACACCTCTGTGCTACTACCTACACCTCTGTGTTACTACCTACACCTATGTGTTACTACCTACACCTCTGCTACTACCTACACCTATGTGTTACTACCTACACCTATGTGTTACTACCTACACCTCTGTGTTACTACCTACACCTCTGTGTTACTACCTACACCTCTGTGTTACTACCTACACCTCTGTGTTACTACCTACACCTCTGTGCTACTACCTACACCTCTGTGCTACTACCTACACATGACTACACATGACTACACATGACTACATGTTTAACACCTGTGTAACTGCCTACACATGACTTGACAGAGGATTGAAGTTGGACCAGCAGATGGAAGCTATTGTATTGAACAGTGAGGCCTTGTATGAGGCGACACACTCAGTAGTTGTGACTGTGTTTCTGGCCGGGTCAGATGAGACTGAGATACCCAAGTCCTATGTGGGTCACGGTGGCACAGTGGTAGTGCTGTCGCCTCACCGCTAGAAGGTCCTGGGTTCGATTCCGGCCTGGGACGCTGAGGGTGTGTCCCCCATGTCCTCAGTGCCTACTGTCCAGGTGGGCTACCTCGTCAAAAAGGGCTCCCCTGGGGTTCCTCCATACATCGGTATAGACCCCCACTAAAAACATGCAGAAGATCATCCATCACCTGACCAGTGACCTTCTTCTTCTTCTTCTTCTTCTTCTTCTTCTTCTTCTTCTTCTGCTTCTTCTTCTGCTTCTGCTTCTTCTTCTGCTTCTGCTTCTGCTTCTTCTTCTTGCTGTCTGGTCAGACATACCTGCTGGCCGGTGCAGCTGTGTTACACTGTAAATCCCAGCCTCCTCTTGGCTTTCTTTTGCCAGCAATTAAAATCCTCCTTTAGTGTGGTTATTGGTGCTGAAATGTCACATGATGTCACATGATCTACCTGAGAGCGTTTACAGACAACTCCTCCCTTTTAACGCCGGACTCGTACTTCATTAACGTGTCACTGTGTGGTCTCATAACCTTTGACCTGGAAAACATTCCCTCCCCTCTGTGTGGTGCTGTGCAGACTGCTGTTTGCAGCATCTGTATGTCTGCGCTCTCTGTGTCAGTGTGAGGAGGCAGAAGACATCTGCTTTTGTTGTGCTAGCTGCTAAGAGGACCACATGTGTTGTCGGCACACGGGGGCAGTGTGGGGTGAGAGCTGTGTGTGATTGAAAGGCTCCACTCGCTCATTGTTGAAAGATGTTTGTATAAATATTTAGCGCATCGCTTCATTACGTTGGCTTTCCCAAGTTCACAATCGAATGCGTAATTCAATGACGCTGCTCGTTCTGGAAGGAGCTAAAAAACACAAGTTGAGTCAAAGTTGAGCAGCCTTTTTCACAGTTGATTGGAAAAACATGCAAGGCCGTCGCGGTCTCTCCAGACTCCTCCGTCGGAGCAGGGGGGGGGGGGGGGGGGGGGGCACCGAGCCTTCGTTTTCAGAGTTCCTCCTCACCGCGGCTCTCTCTCTCTCTCTCTCTCTCTCTCCCTCTCTCTCTCTCCCTCTCTCTCCCTCTCTCTCTCTCTCTCTCTCTCTCCCTCTCTCTCCCTCTCCCTCTATCTCTCCCTCTCTCTCTCTCTCTCCCTCTCTCTCCCTCTCCCTCTCTCTCTCGCTCCCTGCCTATAGCTCCGGCCTGCACTTCATTAGCAATCCTCTATTCCCAGAACTCCATGTTAGATGTGACTCCTCTTTTCCGGGATGTAGGAATGTTTCTCCCTCAGGTCCCACTGATGGAATGGGGTTGAGGCCTGGGCAGAGGGGCTCAGGATGTGTTGAGAGAGGGGGAAATGGGGGGAGGAAGAGAGATGGTCGACCCCCATCGTCCCCCCCCCCCCCCACACCCCCCCACTCAAACCCCCTGGATCCCATGGCTCAAAATCACTGCCAGCTGAGCTGACATGGTTATCCATGCCTTTAGATAACTAAAGACAATCACAATGACGGAAAGCGCTAAACGGAAGGACAGACACCATCGAGTGCTAGTTGCTAATTGAGAGGCAAAGTGACCGCCGCCTATTTCCTACTTCAGCACTGTACCAGAGATTTTCTTCCGCTATTTATTTTCACATAGACGTTTCATTAAATGCTTATAAAAATAGATTCACTTGGTCAAACCAAATGCTTCAGATATATTTCGAATCGGGAGAGACCATAGGACATTTCACTTGGACCAAAACTTTAAGAAACAACATCAAAAAAATCTGAATTGTTTTTAACGTTTTGGTCAGAGTGAAATGTTATGCGGTCTCTCCTGTTTCTAAATATATCCGAAGCATTTGGTTTGAACAAGTAAAACAGTTTGGATACGTTTTTTACGAAATGTCTATGGGAAAATAAATGGCGGATGAATATCTCTGGTACAGTGCTGAAGCAGGAAGTAGGCGGTCACTTTGGCTCTCTGTACAGTGAGATCATTGCCCCCCTTCATGCGTTGCCTCTCTCCATCTATTATGGATACAACATGTTGTTTTACATGGTAACATGCTTTTGTTTATAGGAGCCTTTCCTATGGAGTCAATAGTCATGTCATGCAGGTCCCTGCTCTGCCTCTAGGTGACTGCATTTCTTATCCCCCTCAACATCCATTACAGCCGCCCTACTACAGTCAAACTACAGTCAAACTACAGTCAAACTACAGTCAAACTACAGTCAAACTACAGTCAAACTACAGTCAAACGTCAGCTCTCTAAAATTCTTTTTTCCCCCTTTTCCCGCCATCGTGAACAACTGACCTGCCTGAGTGGAGGAGACGATGACCTCAGAGGGAAAGTACAGCCAAGCTTATATTCTCTCTCTTTTTCTCTCTCACTTTCTCTCTCTCTCTGTCTGTCTGTCTTTCTTTCGTTCTTATACACAGAGTACACCCACACAGTCTGGATACACACAGTCACACACAGTCTGGAGGGAGTACACCCACACAGTCACACACAGTCTGGATACACACAGTCACACACAGTCTGGAGAGAGTACACACACATTCTGGATACACACAGTCACACACAGTCTAGATACACACAGTCACACACAGTCTGGAGAGAGTACACACACAGTCTGGATACACACAGTCACACACAGTCACACCCACACAGTCACACACAGTCTGCAGACCTGGGTGGGAGAAAATGAAGCAGAAGAACAAAATGGTGAAGTGAAGATGCTAGTTTTAGCTTCCCCCCATGGGCCAAGCAAATCCAGCCGGCGTAGTTTCTGATTCTGACATCCTGCCTTGAATGTTGTTGTGGGTGACGGGGCGAGGAACAAACCCCAGAGGAACAAACCCCTGAGGAACAAACCCCAGAGGAACAAACCCCTGAGGAACAAACCCCAGAGGACCACTCTCGACTCTATAAAAAGCAGATCGCCGTTTGCATTTTTTAATCCTGTAGTAATATGGTCATACCAAGTGCACTACCATTCCACAAACACTCCCTCAATGTCACGTTATCCAGGTCAGTAAGCAATCATGCAATGAAGAAATCATGAAAACAACCTGTCAGGGCGAGAAGAAGTGACCACCGCCATCTGCATTCTGCTGCTGTGACAGAACGCAAGGTGTGACTCTCACTCCCGGGGGGACGGGCAGAGGGGACGGGCAGGGGGGACGGGCAGGGGGGACGGGCAGAGGGGACGGGCAGGGGGGACGGGCAGAGGGGACGGGCAGAGGGGACGGGCAGAGGGGACGGGCAGGGGGGACGGGCAGACGGGGGGACGGGCAGAGGCACATTTTGTCGTGACAGATGGTTGGGGAGATTCGTCCCAATGGCGATTATGCCAGGAAGTGTGATCTTCGCTGGGTCTTAACCGGTTCTGTGTCTGTGTGTGTGTGTGTGTGTGTGTGTGTGTGTGTGTGTGTGTGTGTGTGTGTGTGTGTGTGTAAGCCCGTGGCCGTCTGTCGGTCCGCACATCAGAACACTGCGCGCATCTAGAGTCCCGAGGGAGTCAGTTAGCATTCACTTACTGTCAAGTTATCCTGTGTCATGGTGGCATTGGCTGACCCTGAGCGGGTCGTCTCCACACTGACAGAGAGAGAGGAAGGTCTCCACACTGACAGAGAGGGAGGAAGGTCTCCACACTGTCAGAGATGGAGGAAGGTCTCCACACTGTCAGAGATGGAGGAAGGTCTCCACACTGTCAGAGATGGAGGAAGGTCTCCACACTGTCAGAGATGGAGGAAGGTCTCCACACTGTCAGAGATGGAGGAAGGTCTCCACACTGTCAGAGATGGAGGAAGGTCTCCACACTGTCAGAGATGGAGGAAGGTCTCCACACTGACAGAGAGGGAGGAAGGTCTCCACACTGTCATCTAAACACAACACAGTCTCACTATCATCTAAAGTTTAGATGATAGTGAGACATATATATATATATATATATATATATTATACATTCTGCACTGTGGCAAAGAAGCAAGCAAACATTCCAGAGCTTTACTTTTGTACTTGGCTTCACTAAGTATCTGGTAGTAAACCTTGAGTGAGCATCTACTGTGCACATGTGTGCACATAATCACATGCTCATATGTCTATGGCCTGGTATGCTCTGTGCTGTTAGGCTGTCAATGTTTTACAATCAATAAAAAGAAAGAAAGAAAGAAAGAAAGAAAGACTAATACATCTGATGTGATTTCAAGATGCGACAGTAGGCCATTTACACCTGGCATTAACATGCGTTTTCTGCCATCAGATTGCAATCAGATTGTGCTCGACCACTTGAAAGTACAGGTGTAAACGCCCCCAAGACACATTGAAGACGGATTGCAATCTGATCGGCCAAACCACCTCCGGAGGTGGTCAGGCACGCATTGTGTGTACACATTGAACACAAGTGTAAATGCAATGTGTCCTCTCAATCTGGATACAGCAACTGTATGAGAGGACACCCATTGTGGGTGATCAGATTGCCATCAGATTGTAATCTGATCACTCAAAACGCATGTTAACGCCGGGTGTAAATGGCCTCAGTATGTCCTTAGTCTTTATTATAATTCTGTACTTTTGACCATATTTGATTCACAAACATCAGCCTGATTGGCTGCTGCCTGCCAGACGGCTGTTTGTGATTGGCTGCTGCCTGCCTGAAGGCTGTTTGTGATTGGCTGCTGCCTGCCCGAAGGCTGTTTGTGTTGAATGTTGATTTGCAGCCATGTCATGAAGGAAGTGGTTTGTGTACATTGTCTGGGTGTGTCGCCTCACACTTCAAACACATTAGTCTGCCTGTGAAAAGTGAACGTACTGAACTGTACCACCACAGAGAAGTCATTGAGCAGGTGGGCAGCACAAACACCTGAAGCCTCAGCTCTTTCTAAAGGGACTGTTCAAGGTCTATTTGCTCTGTCATCCTCCTCTAAACTTGGACTTTGTCGTCTATTTGCCAAACATGATGCAACTGGCATCGCTCACTGATTGGCCGTGAAGGTGGCGTAGACTTTGATTTCCTGGAGGAGCCGGTGCACTCTGGACTCACTTCACTAGGCTGGAAGAATGGTGGACAAGATATGGAGGAAGAGTTGGCATTTTATAGAAAATAGACGATCTTTGCGCACTAGGCAAAGCTCTTCTAGTGCGGCAGAATGTAAGAGTGAGTGAGTAGCCTCTTTTTTCCCCGTCTTTGTTTCGTGTGTATTTATATGAAGTAATAATCCCCTAACGGACCATGTATAATTTATAGACACTGTCTGACGTGGCGTTTTTACTCTCTGGAGCAGAATCTATATGACGTACTTCTACAGTCGTATTTCTAATAGTAATGATTACAGACCCACTTACGCGCCAGCTTTTTAATCAGCATACAGTGTGGAATGAAATGTTGGTTGTATATCTTGAAAGTTGTGGGATCAGCACTTTCTCCGAAATGGCTGGCTGCATCTATTTACACACACACACACACACACACACACACACACACACACACACACACACACACACCTCTCTCTCTCTCTGTCCTCTCTTTCACCACACACTCCTCTCTCTCTCTGTCCTCTCTTTCACCACACACACCTCTCTCTCTCTCTGTCCTCTCTTTCACCACACACACACATCTCTCTCTCTCTGTCCTCTCTTTCACCACACACACACCTCTCTCTCTCTGTCCTCTCTTTCACCACACACACCTCTCTCTCTCTCTGTCCTCTCTTTCACCACACACACACCTCTCTCTCTCTGTCCTCTCTTTCACCACACACACCTCTCTCTCTCTCTGTCCTCTCTTTCACCACACACACACCTCTCTCTCTCTCTCTCTCCTCTCTTTCACCACACATACCTCTCTCTCTCTGTCCTCTCTTTCACCACACACACACCTCTCTCTCTCTCTCTCTGTCCTCTCTTTCACCACACACACACACCTCTCTCTCTCTCTGTCCTCTCTTTCACCACACACACACCTCTCTCTCTCTCTGTCCTCTCTTTCACCACACACACCTCTCTCTCTCTCTCTCTCTCTCTCTCTCTCCTCTTTCACCACACACACACCTCTCTCTCTCTGTCCTCTGTTTCACCACACACACCTCTCTCTCTCTCTCTCTCCTCTTTCACCACACACACCTCTCTCTCTCTCTGTCCTCTCTTTCACCACACACACACACACACCTCTCTCTCTCTCTGTCCTCTCTTTCACCACACACACCTCTCTCTCTCTCTGTCCTCTCTTTCACCACACACACCTCTCTCTCTCTCTGTCCTCTCTTTCACCACACACACCTCTCTCTCTGTCCTCTCTTTCACCACACACCTCTCTCTCTCTCTGTCCTCTCTTTCACCACACACATCTCTCTCTCTCTGTCCTCTCTTTCACCACACACACCTCTCTCTCTCTGTCCTCTCTTTCACCACACACATCTCTCTCTCTCTCTGTCCTCTCTTTCACCACACACACCTCTCTCTCTCTCTCTCTGTCCTCTCTTTCACCACACACACCTCTCTCTCTCTCTCCTCTCTTTCACCACACACACCTCTCTCTCTCTGTCCTCTCTTTCACCACACACACCTCTCTCTCTCTCTCTGTCCTCTCTCACCACACACACCTCTCTCTCTCTCTCCTCTCTTTCACCACACACACCTCTCTCTCTCTCTGTCCTCTCTTTCACCACACACACACCTCTCTCTCTCTCTGTCCTCTCTTTCACCACACACATCTCTCTCTCTCTGTCCTCTCTTTCACCACACACATCTCTCTCTCTCTCTCTCTCTCTGTCCTCTCTTTCACCACACACACACCTCTCTCTCTCTGTCCTCTGTTTCACCACACACACCTCTCTCTCTCTCTCTCTGTCCTCTTTCACCACACACCTCTCTCTCTCTCTCTCTGTCCTCTCTTTCACCACACACACACACCTCTCTCTCTGTCCTCTCTTTCACCACACACACATCTCTCTCTCTCTGTCCTCTCTTTCACCACACACATCTCTCTCTCTCTCTGTCCTCTCTTTCACCACACACACATCTCTCTCTCTCTGTCCTCTCTTTCACCACACACATCTCTCTCTCTCTGTCCTCTCTTTCACCACACACATCTCTCTCTCTCTGTCCTCTCTTTCACCACACACACATCTCTCTCTCTCTGTCCTCTCTTTCACCACACACACACCTCTCTCTCTCTCTGTCCTCTCTTTCACCACACACATCTCTCTCTCTCTGTCCTCTCTTTCACCACACACACCTCTCTCTCTCTGTCCTCTCTTTCACCACACACACATCTCTCTCTCTCTGTGTCCTCTCTTTCACCACACACATCTCTCTCTCTCTCTGTCCTCTCTTTCACCACACACACATCTCTCTCTCTCTGTCCTCTCTTTCACCACACACACCTCTCTCTCTCTCTGTCCTCTCTTTCACCACACACACATCTCTCTCTCTGTCCTCTCTTTCACCACACACATCTCTCTCTCTCTCTGTCCTCTCTTTCACCACACACACATCTCTCTCTCTCTCTGTCCTCTCTTTCACCACACACACCTCTCTCTCTCTCTGTCCTCTCTTTCACCACACACACCTCTCTCTCTGTCCTCTCTTTCTCTGCAGTTCACTTTTCTCGTGCCATATGATCATTTACATGTTCACTAATGGACGACACTAGTGTTTTTAAGAATTTCCTTTCTAAAAGCTGCTGTTGAACAGAGTTATGCAGCATTCACTCACTCATTCATTCATTCATTCATGATTCATAGTATTAGGCTGACAGTAGGGATGCACAATGCTGATGTTCATATTTTTTGTATATATCGGTATCGGTCCGATGAGCAAAATAACAGCAATGTTAATATCGGTTATCGGTATAAAATTTTTCATATTGAGTGGAAACAATGCAATATATAATTTATGATTTATAGGCAATATATAATTTATAGGGTAAGAATGACTTATTATTACTATTAAAGACATAACTTTTAACACACAGTGTTTACAGTTCACACACACCTCTCTCTCTCTCTCCTCTCTTTCACCACACACACACACCTCTCTCTCTCTCTGTCCTCTCTTTCACCACACACATCTCTCTCTCTCTGTCCTCTCTTTCACCACACACATCTCTCTCTCTCTCTCTCTCTGTCCTCTCTTTCACCACACACACACCTCTCTCTCTCTGTCCTCTGTTTCACCACACACACCTCTCTCTCTCTCTCTCTGTCCTCTCTTTCACCACACACCTCTCTCTCTCTCTCTCTGTCCTCTCTTTCACCACACACACACCTCTCTCTCTGTCCTCTCTTTCACCACACACACATCTCTCTCTCTCTGTCCTCTCTTTCACCACACACACATCTCTCTCTCTCTGTCCTCTCTTTCACCACACACACACCTCTCTCTCTCTCTGTCCTCTCTTTCACCACACACATCTCTCTCTCTCTGTCCTCTCTTTCACCACACACACCTCTCTCTCTCTGTCCTCTCTTTCACCACACACACATCTCTCTCTCTCTGTGTCCTCTCTTTCACCACACACATCTCTCTCTCTCTCTGTCCTCTCTTTCACCACACACACCTCTCTCTCTCTCTGTCCTCTCTTTCACCACACACATCTCTCTCTCTCTGTCCTCTCTTTCACCACACACATCTCTCTCTCTCTCTCTCTGTCCTCTCTTTCACCACACACACACCTCTCTCTCTCTGTCCTCTGTTTCACCACACACACCTCTCTCTCTCTCTCTCTGTCCTCTCTTTCACCACACACCTCTCTCTCTCTCTCTCTGTCCTCTCTTTCACCACACACACACCTCTCTCTCTGTCCTCTCTTTCACCACACACACATCTCTCTCTCTCTGTCCTCTCTTTCACCACACACATCTCTCTCTCTCTGTCCTCTCTTTCACCACACACACATCTCTCTCTCTCTGTCCTCTCTTTCACCACACACACACCTCTCTCTCTCTCTGTCCTCTCTTTCACCACACACATCTCTCTCTCTCTGTCCTCTCTTTCACCACACACACCTCTCTCTCTCTGTCCTCTCTTTCACCACACACACATCTCTCTCTCTCTGTGTC
Source organism: Poromitra crassiceps (assembly GCF_964638095.1). Lineage (NCBI taxonomy): Eukaryota > Metazoa > Chordata > Actinopteri > Beryciformes > Melamphaidae > Poromitra > Poromitra crassiceps. The sequence goes on along the minus strand of NC_139629.1, from coordinate 51,344,204 downwards.
CTCTCTTTCACCACACACATCTCTCTCTCTCTCTGTCCTCTCTTTCACCACACACACATCTCTCTCTCTCTGTCCTCTCTTTCACCACACACACCTCTCTCTCTCTCTGTCCTCTCTTTCACCACACACACATCTCTCTCTCTGTCCTCTCTTTCACCACACACATCTCTCTCTCTCTGTCCTCTCTTTCACCACACACACATCTCTCTCTCTCTCTGTCCTCTCTTTCACCACACACCTCTCTCTCTCTCTCTGTCCTCTCTTTCACCACACACACCTCTCTCTCTGTCCTCTCTTTCTCTGCAGTTCACTTTTCTCGTGCCATATGATCATTTACATGTTCACTAATGGACGACACTAGTGTTTTTAAGAATTTCCTTTCTAAAAGCTGCTGTTGAACAGAGTTATGCAGCATTCACTCACTCATTCATTCATTCATTCATGATTCATAGTATTAGGCTGACAGTAGGGATGCACAATGCTGATGTTCATATTTTTTGTATATATCGGTATTGGTCCGATGAGCAAAATAACAGCAATGTTAATATCGGTTATCGGTATAAAATTTTTCATATTGAGTGGAAACAATGCAATATATAATTTATGATTTATAGGCAATATATAATTTATAGGGTAAGAATGACTTATTATTACTATTAAAGACATAACTTTTAACACACAGTGTTTACAGTTATCAGCCCTAACACCAATGTTAATATCGGTTATCGGTATCGGCCAGAATGTTCATATCGGTGCATCGCTAACTGACAGGCCATGAGTCCCTCAAATGTCCTTTTTACTCTGACTGTACTTGGTAAGGAGGATCAGATAAATGATGTCTGAATCACATTCTCACTCTCAATCTGTCAGCAAATTGAATTGTCGTTGGCTATTTCCTTAGCAGGTGGAAAATTAAATCTCTTTGTCTCAGATTCTTATTATCTGACTGTCGGTAACCCGAGGTTTTCTTCCATCGTTGCAGTGTGGAAGGGGACGGACGGCCCAATGAGAGTGGCCCTTCCCTGGACGGCGGAGCCACCTATGGCCGGGGGCCAGTGACCCACGGCTCGGCCATCAGCCCGGAGCGTTTTGACAGCCCGCTGTACGGCCACGGGGTCCAGCCCGGGCCCCAGAGGCCCCGCAGGGCCAAGCTCCAGCACTCGCAGTCCATCCTCCGCAAGCAGGCAGAGGAGGAGGCCATCAAGCGCTCGCGCTCGCTCTCTGAGAGCTATGAGCTCTCTGCTGACCTCCAGGACAAGCAGGTACTCAGAGCCTAACCCTAACCCTAACCCCTCTGCTGACCTCCAGGACAAGCAGGTACTCAGAGCCTAATCCTAACCCTAACCCCTCTGCTGAGCTCCAGGACAAGCAGGTACTCAGAGCCTGCCGCCCTGCAGAATGCCTTACTATAGAGTTAGCGTAACGCTTAAGCCTAATGGAGTTTCTCGCTTTGCTTGTTCACTTTCATTCGTTTATGCAGAGTTTTGTTGTTAATGCAGAATTTTGTCACGTGCAATTTTCCATCAGATGAAAAAACCTGTTCTTGTGTTGTTGTTTTTTAACCTATAGCTGGTATTATTACACTCCTGAACGTCACATTTAGGTTGTTCTCATTTGTCGGTTTATTTGTCTGAAACGTCGCTGCGTGAGTCGATGCAGATAATGCAGGTGGAGGCGTTGTTGTTAGAATGTCACAGTGATGCATGCTGGGAGGGCACATCCCCTTCATTCATCGGCTCCCTCTTTTCTTCAGGTGGAGATGCTGGAGCGTAAATATGGGGGACGCTTCATAACCCGGCATGCGGCCCGCACCATCCAGACGGCCTTCCGCCAGTACCAGATGAACAAGAACTTTGAACGTCTCCGGAGCTCCATGTCTGAGAACCGCATGTCCAGACGCATCGTTCTGTCCAACATGAGGATGCAGCTCTCCTTCGAGGGCCCTGAGAAGGTCCATAGCTCCTACTTTGAAGGGAGGCAGGTGTCCATGACGGAGGACGGCTCCCCACTGTCCATGGTGCAGTCTGAATGCGGAGACATGGACGTCCACCAACAGGCCAACTTGGCGCCTCACCCAGCCACCCAGGGTGACCTAACAGATGCCATCACGGAGCTGGAGGACGCCTTTTCCAGACAGGTCAAGTCTCTGGCCGAGTCTATAGACGATGCACTGAACTGTCGCAGCCTGCAGGGGGACGAGGGACCTGACCCAGAGGCCATCATGGGCTGTCCTGAGGTGGAGAGGGAAGTGTCGTATCAGGTGAAGCCTCACCGCGGAGCCTCTGGACGCGTGCACGATGAAATGCTGGCGTCCTACAGTGACGTTACTCTGTTCATCGATGAGGAGGATATGGCCCCCTCCATCGCTCGGTCGAGGTCAGGCGACCAGCCCTCCAGCATGGAATCGGACCTGCGGCTGCGTTCGGTCAACTCGTCCCAGGAGTACTGGCCTATGGACCCGAAAGACGAGGGCCGAGACACGGACACCAGCTGCCGCAGCACTCCCTCTCTGGAGTGCCAGGAGCAGCGTCTTAGAATGGACCACCTCCCTCTGTTGACCATCGAGCCGCCCAGCGACAGCTCGGCAGAGCTCAGCGACCGGTCCGAGCGCAGCTCCGTCAAACGGCCGCCCGTGTACGAGCCCCATGGCCACATCGTGACGTCGTCCCAGGCGAGCCCCAAACACATCTCCCACGGCCCCCCGCCACGAGCGCCGTCCCGGGACGACGAGGCGCCTCTGCGCCACCGCCACCGGCAGCTGGAGAGCCATCTCGCCATCAACGGCTCAGCCAACCGGCAGAGCAAGTCCGAGTCGGACTTCTCCGACGGGGACAACGACAGCATCAACAGCACGTCCAACTCCAACGACACCATCAACTGCAGCTCGGAGTCGTCGTCCAGAGACAGCCTGCGAGAGCAGACGCTCAGCAAGCAGACGTACCACAAAGAGACGCGCAACAGCTGGGACTCGCCCGTCTTCAGTAACGATGTCATCCGCAAGAGGCACTACCGCATCGGCCTGAACCTCTTCAACAAGTAGGTACTCAGCTGTGATGGAGCAGACGCTCCACCAGGGGGAGTCATTAGGTCCCAGTGAGTGGATGATATGGTAGAGACAGACGCCTTGTGGAAAAACAGATGTGTCCTGCAATCATCACATTCACTCGCTAAGTGTGCAGAATCAACTGCAATCAATTTCATTCATGCCCGTTAGAAAGATTGGCAAGACCTCTCTGCACGATCAAAAGACCTCTCTGCACGATCAAAAGGAATTAAGAACATCATTTGATTTGTGAGGAGTACTTGACTGCATACTAATAATAGCAGAAGGGCACTGGGAGAGCACAGACCTCTCCTGGAGAGCACAGACCTCTCCTGGAGAGCACAGACCTCTCCTGGAGAGCAGACCTCTCCTGGAGAGCACAGACCTCTCCTGGAGAGCACAGACCTCTCTCCTGGAGAGCAGACCTCTCCTGGAGAGCACAGACCTCTCCTGGAGAGCACAGACCTCTCCTGGAGAGCACAGACCTCTCTCCTGGAGAGCACAGACCTCTCCTGGAGAGCACAGACCTCTCCTGGAGAGCACAGACCTCTCCTGGAGAGCACAGACCTCTCCTGCAGAGCACAGACCTCTCCTGGAGAGCACAGACCTCTCCAACAAGGCCAAGTGCTTGTTCGCGAGTCTGGATCTGGATCCAAAATGCAATGGGTTCTTCCTTGGCCCGTGCTACACCCTCCACCAAGTTTCATGTGTTTCATGAAAAAAGTTTTTGTAATCCTGCTGACAAACAAACAGACAGACAGACAAACGGCAGCAGATACATAACCTCTTTGGCAGAGGTAATAAAGACTGATTGTAAAGGTCCTTACACATCAAGAGCGATGCGAATATACGGCACGAAATTGTGATGCGAGTTTTGACCCACCTGTCAATCACAGCCACAGATGTGTACACGTCTGAAGCGAATTTCTGAAAAATCGACCGTGGTTCGAAAAAATAAAGACCGCAATAACGTTCAGCGAAACTTCGCCGTTGGTGTGCACGGTTGCATTGACTGATATAGGTTCGGAAAATATTATTGACCTGCGAATTAATCGCACGAAAAAAACGCTCCCGATGTGTAAGGACCTTAAGGCTGAATTTGACCCCTTTGTTTCTCAATTCTGGCAGAGAAACTTTATCTGCCGTAGTTGAAAATGAACCATCTATTTCCTAAGGAGGACATTTCCATTAACTTGCTGTGAGATTAGTTTGATACAAAAGAGATGCGTGACATTTCAGTGACATGATGCCTGTTATTTGGTGTGATTGTGATTGTGATTGTGATTGTGTGTCTGTGTGTTGAAGCAGCTTTGAGGCAATGTACAATGATCAACTCTCACCAACAGTCATGGCCACCGACCTTGTGTTCACTATATCCTCATCCTCATCCATCCTCCTGCAAGGGAGCAAGTGGCCAATGTTTGTCTGTTTCAATTTTTGTCCCACTGATGATGTCACAATGTCTATGACATCATCACTGATGTCATCAGCGACATCATTATTGACCAAAATCATCTTATGACATCACTGATTATGTCATAGGCACTGATGATGTCATAGGCATTGTGACATCATCAGTGACAGTGATGTCATCAGCGATGCGAAGTTGAGGCAATTGTGCGCTGTGCATGCCGCGCAGGCGATTGTGCGCTGTGCGACCCTAGGCTGGCAGCGGGCGAGTCCAGGGTTTCGGGGGGCCGATACCCGAGTACCAAGTAAAGACGTTGTTACTCATCTACTTTGCCTCAACAAGTCTAAAGACTAAGCAGATGTTTCTCTCTGGCATCCTGCATGTATCAGGATAAATCAGAGAATGAGAGAAAAGTGAAGCCCTTGTCCATGTTTTCCATCTTTCAGGAAGCCAGAGAAGGGGGTCCAGTACCTGACTGAGAGGGGATTTGTGCCCGACACACCGGTGGGCGTGGCTCATTTCCTGCTGCAGAGGAAGGGGCTGAGCCGGCAGATGATTGGAGAATTCCTCGGCAACAGACAGAAACAGTTCAACAGAGATGTTCTGGAGTGAGCATGATCTTTGATTAACCTCCCCCTATGTTGTCAAACAAGAGTGCATCAAAGTCATCAGAAGACAGATACAATTATGCAATAAATGTATTAAAATGTCTAAATCTAGTGTCCAAACTCCCCTCCCCATACACGCCAACACCAACAACATACTGAAGTCATTTGGAGCAGACCAGTGAAATGAGAGCTCATTGAAAGAGGAGCCATCACTGTAGAGAATTTAATAAGAGAAAAAGAGACGCAGAATGAGACCTGGCACAAAAGCACCCTCAACCCAACTCATTAAGATCCCGCAGGTGATAAGGTCGACCGGTTGTGTTTGAATACAACTAGAAATCACAGGGAGAGAGATATCGTCTTAAAAGAGTCTTGCGTTCCTGTGAGAGATCAAAGAATTACTGGCGAGCAGGAAAACTGGTGCGGTGTGGTGTGTCGTCTTGTTTAAATTTTCTAGGATGTGGTAGCGTCCTCTTAGTCATCCTCTGTGTGTGTTTCAGCTGTGTGGTGGATGAGATGGACTTCCAGAGCATGGAGCTGGACGAGGCCCTCAGGAAATTCCAGAACCACATCCGTGTCCAGGGGGAAGCCCAGAAGGTGGAGCGTCTCATCGAAGCCTTCAGGTTAGACCAGTGCTTTTTCAACCGAGGACACACCAAAGGGCCAAAATCTCAAGGCACACCTGTATTCATATCCGTGCAAAATAGCCTCTATAACGCATGTTATCACTCTTATCACTCTGTACACTTCTATTTTTATTTACTAATGCCAAATAAAATTTGATAAACAACTATTACTCATCACTCAAATCACTCAAAATAATTTAGGATTTCATTTGAAACTGTGAAAAATTACATCAAAGCAGCAGCACACCCATTCAAACCAGACAGGTCACAAAATAAAAAATTAAGTATTGGAACGAGAGAGAGGATATAAAAGAAAATCGTAAAAAAATGTGTTCCTGAACAGTACACGACCAAAACACATAGACAGGCTCGGACACAGAGAGAGAAAAAAACCATTATCAACATTCAATATTACAACGTGGTGCTTAATATGCTTATGTACTTATAAGAGATATTGTCCAAGGGGTCCATGAGAGACCAGCCAGGGCGAGTCACCCGTCGCCCCTAACCTCATCAAGGTAGGCCAGAAACAGGTCCCAGATGGCCGACAATTTTTTAAGTGAGTTGGTCCTCAGGAACCTGAGTCTCTCCATCCGTATAACAGAGGTCATGTCTGTCAACCACAATTGAAAAGAAGGTGAAGAATGAGTTTCTTGGCAACAGATTGTCCCCTGTGTCAGAGACTGCTGCACGGCTGTAGGGAAGTTCAGAGAGGACTCCGAGCAGCCGAGTTCTGCCTCTGGCTGAAGGGTCATTTTGTAGGAGAGGATATAAAGTTAATCGGGAAACTGTAGAAGGTAGAGGGAGCTGGAGAGGTAATGGAGATGTCTGTCGTTGGTGCCCCAGATTTCTCTACCACCTGGGTGGGAAAACACATGAATCGCTGTAGATGCTGAATGTATTTTCTGAAAACGTAATCTATGCCACAAACAAACGCACCCCCCCCCCCCCCACACACACACACACACACCCAAATAAAGTATTTTTAAGTATTTTCTACCATCTTTTATAGATTTTTTAAAATGCGTTTGAAAGCGTCACTGCTCCTGGTGTTCCTCACAAGTGTATTTGTCTGGGTGATTTATTGATGCATAAAGGGAGCAGATGCTAGCATTACTTCTGCTCGAGTAAATGTAGCAGTGACTCAGTAGGTGTGACCAGTGACACTGACGACCGCTATGGGGAGCCAAAGTCGAGCCAAAGTCGAACTCACTTCCTGCTTCACGGCGAAAGCCAATCATTTTTTGATCCCGTTTGAATTGTGCCATGAAGTACGCATGTGATTTTTCCTCAATTTCTACGACAACTGCATGTGAAGAAAGCCACAGTTTCTCCTAGTCTTAACACCCCGTTTACACCTAGTTTTTAAATGTGACCTGTATCTGGATAAGTTGTCTGCATAAGGAAAAATGCATACTAATTCAAGGTGCAAATGCATCATGATCAGGATGTGATCAGAACTTCCTGACCACATCTGACGGTAGTCTGGCTCACATTGTGTTCAGATCTTTTACACCCCATTTTACACCCCTGGTTTTTAAAATGCAACCATGATCCAGTGTGATTTTGTACCCCCTTGTCGTGTCTCTAGCCAGCGCTACTGCATCTGTAACCCCACGGTGGTGCGGCAGTTCCGGAACCCCGACACCATCTTCATCCTGGCCTTCGCCATCATCCTCCTCAACACTGACATGTACAGCCCCAACGTCAAGCCGGAGAGGAAGATGAAGCTGGAGGACTTCGTGAAGAACTTGCGAGGTAACGGAAGCTTTATATTCACGACACTGTCTGATCAAAATATTGTCTGGTACCGGGAAGTGTCACCAGGCTGTAGCATGTGGAGGTGGTGTCACCAGGCTGTAGCATGTGGAGGTGGAGGTGGTGTCACCAGGCTGTAGCATGTGGAGGTGGAGGTGGTGTCACCAGGCTGTAGCATGTGGAGGTGGATGTGGTGTCACCAGGCTGTAGCATGTGGAGGTGGTGTCACCAGGCTGTAGCATGTGGAGGTGGAGGTGGTGTCACCAGGCTGTAGCATGTGGAGGTGGTGTCACCAGGCTGTAGCATGTGGAGGTGGAGGTGGTGTCACCAGGCTGTAGCATGTGGAGGTGGAGGTGGTGTCACCAGGCTGTAGCATGTGGAGGTGGTGTCACCAGGCTGTAGCATGTGGAGGTGGTGTCACCAGGCTGTAGCATGTGGAGGTGGAGGTGGTGTCACCAGGCTGTAGCATGTGGAGGTGGAGGTGGTGTCACCAGGCTGTAGCATGTGGAGGTGGTGTCACCAGGCTGTAGCATGTGGAGGTGGATGTGGTGTCACCAGGCTGTAGCATGTGGAGGTGGTGTCACCAGGCTGTAGCATGTGGAGGTGGTGTCACCAGGCTGTAGCATGTGGAGGTGGTGTCACCAGGCTGTAGCATGTGGAGGTGGTGACACCAGGCTGTAGCATGTGGAGGTGGAGGTGGTGACACCAGGCTGTAGCATGTGGAGGTGGAGGTGGTGACACCAGGCTGTAGCATGTGGAGGTGGAGGTGGTGACACCAGGCTGTAGCATGTGGAGGTGGTGACACCAGGCTGTAGCATGTGGAGGTGGTGTCACCAGGCTGTAGCATGTGGAGGTGGTGTCACCAGGCTGTAGCATGTGGAGGTGGAGGTGGTGTCACCAGGCTGTAGCATGTGGAGGTGGTGTCACCAGGCTGTAGCATGTGGAGGTGGAGGTGGTGACACCAGGCTGTAGCATGTGGAGGTGGTGACACCAGGCTTTAGCATGTGGAGGTGGTGTCACCAGGCTGTAGCATGTGGAGGTGGTGTCACCAGGCTGTAGCATGTGGAGGTGGTGACACCAGGCTGTAGCATGTGGAGGTGGAGGTGGTGACACCAGGCTGTAGCATGTGGAGGTGGAGGTGGTGACACCAGGCTGTAGCATGTGGAGGTGGAGGTGGTGACACCAGGCTGTAGCATGTGGAGGTGGTGACACCAGGCTGTAGCATGTGGAGGTGGTGTCACCAGGCTGTAGCATGTGGAGGTGGTGTCACCAGGCTGTAGCATGTGGAGGTGGAGGTGGTGTCACCAGGCTGTAGCATGTGGAGGTGGTGTCACCAGGCTGTAGCATGTGGAGGTGGTGTCACCAGGCTGTAGCATGTGGAGGTGGTGACACCAGGCTGTAGCATGTGGAGGTGGAGGTGGTGACACCAGGCTGTAGCATGTGGAGGTGGAGGTGGTGACACCAGGCTGTAGCATGTGGAGGTGGAGGTGGTGACACCAGGCTGTAGCATGTGGAGGTGGTGACACCAGGCTGTAGCATGTGGAGGTGGTGTCACCAGGCTGTAGCATGTGGAGGTGGTGTCACCAGGCTGTAGCATGTGGAGGTGGAGGTGGTGTCACCAGGCTGTAGCATGTGGAGGTGGTGTCACCAGGCTGTAGCATGTGGAGGTGGAGGTGGTGACACCAGGCTGTAGCATGTGGAGGTGGTGACACCAGGCTTTAGCATGTGGAGGTGGTGTCACCAGGCTGTAGCATGTGGAGGTGGTGTCACCAGGCTGTAGCATGTGGAGGTGGTGACACCAGGCTGTAGCATGTGGAGGTGGAGGTGGTGACACCAGGCTGTAGCATGTGGAGGTGGAGGTGGTGACACCAGGCTGTAGCATGTGGAGGTGGAGGTGGTGACACCAGGCTGTAGCATGTGGAGGTGGTGACACCAGGCTGTAGCATGTGGAGGTGGTGTCACCAGGCTGTAGCATGTGGAGGTGGTGTCACCAGGCTGTAGCATGTGGAGGTGGAGGTGGTGTCACCAGGCTGTAGCATGTGGAGGTGGTGACACCAGGCTGTAGCATGTGGAGGTGGTGACACCAGGCTGTAGCATGTGGAGGTGGAGGTGGTGACACCAGGCTGTAGCATGTGGAGGTGGTGACACCAGGCTGTAGCATGTGGAGGTGGTGTCACCAGGCTGTAGCATGTGGAGGTGGAGACACCAGGCTGTAGCATGTGGAGGTGGTGTCACCAGGCTGTAGCATGTGGAGGTGGAGGTGGTGTCACCAGGCTGTAGCATGTGGAGGTGGAGGTGGTGACCGTGTCACCAGACTGTAGCATGTGGAGGTGGAGGTGGTGACACCAGGCTGTAGCATGTGGAGGTGGAGGTGGTGACACCAGGCTGTAGCATGTGGAGGTGGAGGTGGTGACACCAGGCTGTAGCATGTGGAGGTGGTGTCACCAGGCTGTAGCATGTGGAGGTGGAGGTGGTGTCACCAGGCTGTAGCATGTGGAGGTGGAGGTGGTGTCACCAGGCTGTAGCATGTGGAGGTGGAGGTGGTGTCACCAGGCTGTAGCATGTGGAGGTGGTGTCACCAGGCTGTAGCATGTGGAGGTGGTGACACCAGGCTGTAGCATGTGGAGGTGGAGGTGGTGTCACCAGGCTGTAGCATGTGGAGGTGGTGTCACCAGGCTGTAGCATGTGGAGGTGGTGTCACCAGGCTGTAGCATGTGGAGGTGGTGTCACCAGGCTGTAGCATGTGGAGGTGGTGACAGACATTTCTGTTTTTGGTCTACACAGAACTAGAGTGTCACATTTTGTTCATGTGTTAAAGTCATTGCCCTTTGATAATATAATATATATTTTATTCTTAGAGCATGCAAAAAAAAATCTATTTGCATACATTTTGCACGCTACATATTTGATGTATTGACATACCTGTAAGCCACATAGACATTTTTGAACCATACTGTACACATATACTGTTTGTGCAAATAATGAGGAAAATCAGTTACTGAAAAATAAGCAACTGATTCCTCTCTCCACGCTTTGCTAATCTGAAAAATAAAACCAATTTGAATGTTGTGAACGGTTTTACCTTGATTTTTATGTCCTGTTTTTTCAGTCCGTCCTGTCCATGCGTGTATGTACATTATTGTGTATGTTTGATTTGCATACTATATGCAGTAGCTCAACTCCTCCCTGTGCGTAGGTGTGGACGACGGGGAGGATATCCCCAGGGAGACTCTCATTGGCATCTATGAGAGGATCCGTAAGCGGGAGCTGAAGACCAACGAGGACCACGTGTCCCAGGTGCAGAAGGTCGAGAAGCTCATTGTGGGAAAGAAACCAGTGAGTGACGTTCACCATCCATTCGACTACATACGTTCACAAAATATAGGAAGCGTGTGCTAGTCTACAACTCTCCCCAGATGGGCAGAGGGGGTGGAGCAACGACCAGGACAGCAGGGGGATTGTTCAGGTACAACTGGGAAGAAAACGGGGGATAAATACGATCAAATAAAAACAGAGACCATCTTGCGATGGGATCACACCAGCCACGATGCCCGCAACTTACAAACCAATGTGGGGGTTGGGGGGCAGATGTGGGGGTTGGGGGGCAAATGTGGGGGTTGGGGGGGCAGATGTGGGGGTTGGGGGGGCAGATGTGGGGGTCGGGGGGCAGATGTGGGGGTTGGGGGGGCAGATGTGGGGGTTGGGGGGGCAGATGTGGGGGTCGGGGGGCAGATGTGGGGGTTGGGGGGCAGATGTGGGGGTCGGGGGGCAAATGTGGGGGGCCGGCACCCATTTTTGAACTCAGCCTTCAGTTTGATGCCAACTACATACCCGTCAAGTTTGGTGACTCCATCTTGCATCTTGGTTTTGACGCTATCGCAAAATCTGTCCACAGACATAAAAACACCTGGCAAAGTACTCAAAGCCACTTCTGTGGTACTTCCTGCTACAATAGGTGTTTCCAGGACTACATGTTGCCTTGAAGACACGCAGACTCACTGTCTCGGCTGGTAACAACACTGCTATGGCTGCCAATAAAGTTGACAGTTGTTTGACGCAGCTCTCTGCTGAGAATCACTTAGCGTTAGCGCTATTATTATTAACACGGTCTAATGTCACCTTTTCTCCTGACTTTCGAGCCTCCTGGATGTACAGGGCACCGGTCTTTGTCCCGTGTTCAAAGAGCAGGAGGAGAGGGGGCAGACTTACTCGGCTCAGTCTTTTGTGCAGCCGGGTGCTGAGAAGAAAGAGAGCAGGTGTCTGAGCGGAGACCTTCATGCTGCTGACTTTGAACGCTCCCGGAGCCCTTGAGGGTGTCGCCCGCGCCGCAGTCTGATGAGGAACGAGGCCTCGCCAGCCTCCCCGCACGTTATAGTCCCAACCGCACGTTATAGTCCCAACCCAATTACAGGCAGAGGGAGAAAACGCTTTAGTGGCTGAAGTGCTTGTCTCCTTAAATGCTGCAACGCCACTCTAACTGAGCATCACGTGTGATACTGCATTACTCGCTTGATTCAATAAGCATCAATACGATGGTTGCTTTGATTTATGTGTTTCTCGTACGGGGCTGGAGCCAGCATTTTCCTCTTGACTTTGCTGCAGCGCCCCCTGAGGACCAGCGAGGAGCGCAGCGTTTCCAACACTGTTCTTTCAGGCAGTGTGATGTCTCCTTCCTGCGTGAAGGTTAAGAGTGTGATTAACCTGTGCAGCTCCCCAGAGATGCTTGTCTTGCATTTTGGACTTTGTTCTGCTTCCCACACCACCACCACCACCAGTGTGATGGACTATCTTCTGCTGCTGCTGCTGCTGCTGCTGCTGCTGCTGCACTATTGAAAAATGATCTCTCATCAGCATTTAGCAGCCAAATGAAAAGCCCGGGAGGACGTTCAGGAAAACACCTGAACATAAAAACCACATTGGAATTCCATTCGGTCATAATCGGGCCCAGTGGTGCTGCTCAGAGTCGGCTCATGTGGGAAAATGTGTTTTCTTTCCAACATCATTGCTGACTCTGTCAAATCGATCAATAGAGCGTCCCTATGTTAGAAAACCCCCCTAGACGTTATGAAGGTGTGTTACTGTGTGGCTCCATAGCCCCTTTAACATAGCTGCACTGTCCCCAAACGCAACGCCATAACGTGCCCCTTGATAAGCAGGGGAGATGGCATTTACATGTTATGGGACAGTGTAACACTACATGTTATGGGACAGTGTAACACTACATGTTATGGGACAGTGTAACACTACATGTTATGGGACAGTGTAACACTACATGTTATGGGACAGTGTAACACTATATT